>NC_083343.1:112995648-113243210 GCF_019175385.1 Lycium barbarum | reverse complement strand
GTGCTTGAAATATGGCTCGCTGTAAACCCCTCCAACAGCACTGCATAACTATGTCGCTGGCTTTTGATTTCAAGGATCAAAGAAGTCGTTTTTTGAGATCCAATAAATAATTTTCCATTTTTTGTGTTTCTCATGGCAGACATAGTTTTCATAGAGTAGGGAGAAAATTAATCTTTCAACTTGGTATTGCAACAGGTAGGAAAGTACCAGTTGCCTCATATCAAGATTGTCATACATCTGGGAATTCACCTTGAAATGCTTCAAAATGAAATGTTGGACTGCTTGGAGAACTTACTAATAGAATCTTCCTATGTAGATGTACTATAGTACACGTGGTTTTTCACATTTGTATCATAATGTATCCGATGGATCGAAAAGCTAGCTGGTTTCTCCACCGGTAAGGCTATAATTGCTTAGGATAGAAAATAAGGGAGAAAAATTTACCTTATTGGCTGCTTTTGAATCTAGCTAGTTGACTTCTTTGCACCGCAGTTTTTGTTTTGAATGGACATAATTTAATCAAAAGTCGGTCGGTGATCCCAATGTGATTGGTTATTAGCAATATTAGAAAATTTTCTTTTGGCATGTACCTCCCTGTTCACTATCTGTGGCCTTTTATTATTATCTTAATAAGTTACAAAACATATACTCCTTCTGTTTCAATTTGTTTGAACTTATTTCCCTTTTAGTTCGTGCCAAAATGAATGACCTCTTTCTTAATTTGGAAACAAATTCACTTTATGAATGATTTACAGCCACACAAATTTTCAAGGCTTATTTTGAACCATAAGTTTCAAAAATCTTCCCTCTTTCTTAAATGTCGTGTCCAGTCAAATGAGTTTATATAAATTGAAACGGACGGAGTATATCTTTAAAGGTCACATGATGCAGCATTTGACTACTTTTTAACTGGATCAAGTTTCCTGCCAAAAAGAGCTGCTCCTACAGTCTATGACTGAACAGGAATTACAAGAAGAAGAAAAAATTGTACATTTTAGTTAATGAATGCATAAAACTTCAAAAACAGAAAGGAGAAGAAAGCTTATCAGTTCAATGAAATATAGTAACAAAAGACTTTCCATTACTAGTTACTATTTCCTAGTATACACTTGTGATTGCCACTATACAATCAAAAAGAAGAAAAAACCATAAAGAATAAACACAATATAACACAACTAACTGCAAAACCTGTGATTTTGGAGAGACAGTAAGATGAGTGAAGTAAACAATCAATTCAACTCAATTGTGTAAAGGGTTTGGTCCTCCCGGAACAGCATGATGCGAAACTCTGTAGCTTTGTTCAACAGCTTCATTTCTTGATGCTTTAGGATCTGTTGAAAATCTGGAATCTAAGTCTCCTTCGAATCTTTGTTTTGTGCTTGTAATGGTGATTTCTTGGATGTTGTGGCAACTTGAGAATTGGCTCACAATGACAATCAATATGATTAGTAGTAAAAATGGAGCAGAAGGGTACTGAGCTTTCATGACTATGGTGATAGGAAGTAGAAGAAGAATTAGAAAAATGAGCTTATTCAGTTGTACAGACTGATGAGTTGTCTCATTAAATATGCGTTGAAAAACATATGGTGCAGACAAGAGCTGAAATTAAATAAATACTAGCTAGTCTTGGCCTTTGTGAAAATGACAAGTGTGCCCTCAAAATTTTTCATTATTAATGGTGAACAGTTTAAGAACACTCAATTTTGAATGTAAATGCACCTAGTAAACGGAAGTCTTGGGTTCGAGTCCATCTTGGGTACGAATTCGCATTTAGTTGGGTCCCAATACCGATACCCGACATTGGGTAGCAATTTTTTAAAACAAATGCACCTGGTCAACCAGTTAATCTGCTGTGTAAATGCCGAAAAAAGGTTTCAATTTAATCTTGCGAAAGTCAATAGTACGAGTTGAAATTTCCAATTATAAACAAGTGTAGCGAAAGAAGGTTGAAATGCCAACAAGCCTTTATCATTTAAATTCACCCGATCCCTGGCCTTGGAAGCCGTCCATTCAAGCCTTCCTAGTTTCTTTTTATTTTATTTTTATTTTTTATCAGACTTTCTAAATAGACATGATATGGTTTTCAAGCTTCCAAGCCTGGGTTAGTATGTAAGTAAGTTTCAATGAAATTGCTTTAAAGGTAATCAGGAAAGTCAAAGATGAAAAAAGCAGAAATGGTCAATTTGTAAATGGAGTGACAGTGAATAACATGAGAAATTTGTAGAAACGATATAAAGAATAAGATTTGTGTACTTTTTGAAGAAAAACATGCGAAGTTTAATTACTCCCTCTGTTTACTTTTACTTGTTCAGTATTTAAAAATAGATTTTTATTTTATGTCATTTTTAACATATCAAGAAAAGATTTTTTTTTTATCTATTTACTCATAGTATTAATTGCTTACTTTAAATTATTTTTCAAATTCAATAAAAATATGCATCAGTTAATATGAATATATTGATAAATTATGTATTTTATTTATTATTTTTTAATGGATGTATAAAATCAAAAATGAACAAAGTAAAAGTGAACGGGGTGGTTATATGAATTTTATCTAAAGAAGCGGGATATGTAATGAGTTTTCATTTTTCAGATAATTATTTTTTGCGGGATATTGCGTGTTTGAGAAGACAGGGCATCCATATTAAAACAACATTTCGTTTTCAATTTTTGTTACTTAGCAAACATGACGTCAGTTTTGAGCCCAAGGGCCCTTCTTCATCATCCAATTGTCAAAAGCTCATTCGTTTAAAGGACCCACATAAATAAACTGTTCATTTGCACGATTGTCTTTAATTTTTGGCCCTCAAATTGGTGGCCTTTACCTAATATCTTGAGGTTTTGGGTTCAAATTTCGGCTCAATAAAAAAAAATTACAAGATAAAGTTTCGTAATAAAATTAGGCTTATTCGGGTAAAAGTTAAGCCTTAAAGGCAAAGTTTTACAAAATTTCAACTAAATAAAAAAAATTTGTCTTAATGCAAACCTCTACCTTAAGAGAGAGTTTTGCTTTCAGGTATAAGGTTAAGGTAGAGTTTTGTCATGCCTGAAGGCAAACTCTACCTGATCAGGCAGAATTTCAAACTGTGCCTTAATGCAGAGTTTGCCTCAAACTCTGCCTTGCAAATCTAAACTCTATCTTACTATTTTTTTTAAAAAATTTTAACTAAACGGGAATTCGAACCCGAAATTAAAGAGTTTTTAGCGAAGGGCAAAAATTAAAGACCAGTGCCTTTGAAGGGCATTTCGCACAAAAAATTGAAATAAACTCAGAACAGTATGATGAATGAAGAAAATAATACTCCCTCGGTCACATAATAAGTGTCACCTTAGCAAAAAAAAAAATATTCCATTAGGACCCGTTTGGCCATGAGAAGTTTCATTTTTTTCCGATTTTTT
Source organism: Lycium barbarum (assembly GCF_019175385.1). NCBI lineage: Eukaryota > Viridiplantae > Streptophyta > Magnoliopsida > Solanales > Solanaceae > Lycium > Lycium barbarum. The sequence goes on along the minus strand of NC_083343.1, from coordinate 113,239,811 downwards.
TTTTACTTTATTTGAAGATCAGTGTTTGGCCATGAAAATTCCAAATACAACTTCAAGTTGTATTTGGATTTTGAAAAACACCAAAAATCTTATTTTCACTTTCATTACATTCAAACAACCAAATATTCTTTGCAAAAACTATAATCAAACACAACTCCAACTTCAAGATTCCAAATAAAGTGACTAATTTTTTGTTTTCATGGCCAAACGCCTACTAAGTGTCCTTAGGAAACCAAAACATAAATTGACTAGTTTTTCCAACTCTACCCTTAGACAAAACTAACAAGTTAAAGTAACATATAAATGATGATTGAAAAAGTCACGTAGTAACTTGGTATTATTGGATTCCCAATGTCAACAGATTTACTACTTGTGCATGCTCTAATCAAGAAGAAAAAGTAATTTATTTTTATTATATGGGGTAATTTAGTAAACTTTCACATTGCATTATTGGTTTCTTAATATGCGTGTTTTTGGCTAAGATGACACTTACTAGTTACTATGAGACGGATGGAGTATATCGTGTAGAGGATTTGTCATCTTGGGAGCGGAGATGAATTCAGAATTTAAAGTTTGTAGGTTCTCATAACGATCTCAAATTAACTTACAATAATAATTGACTTCAATCAAATATTTAGTGAATTTTTAGTAATATATATAGGTCGAGTCAAAGGCTACTGAATTTTCGTGAACTAGTAAGTTGTGCTCTAGATACGCCACTGGTCGGAAACAATAAAAAGGGCGAAAACGTGATGAATTACTATACAAGAGGGTTGTTAAAATGAGCTGATTCACTTGAAAAGCTATGGCGTAGCCGTGCCGTGCAGATAAAAGAAGAATAGAGGCCTGCCTGAAAATTACAAAATACTCAGACCAATTGGTAATACTCAAAACAGTTTAAGTGCATGTGAATTGCACTTGTCAAAATGGTGCAGATCTCTAAGGTAGGATCAGAGGTGTAACTTAGAGCCCGTTTGGCTTAGCTTATAAGCTGTTTTCAGCTTTTTTGAGTGTTTAACTAGCCAGCTTATAAGCCATTTTGTGCTTAAAATAAGCCCAAAAAAATAAGTTGGCCCGTTTAGCTTAGCTTAAAAAAAACAGTTTATAAGCTTTTCAAAAAAAAATTAAGTTGGGGTTAAAAAATAAGTTGGGCAACCCCAACCTACTTTTTTTTTGCTTATAAGTTATTTTCAGCTTATAAGCTGTTTTTTTTAAGCCCATCCAAACAGGCCCTTAATAGGAAAAAGAGGAGTAAGAGAAATTTTACCACAATTTTGGGTCATGTATTCATTTAACGGAACCGAATCTGTCAAAAAGATTTAACACATTCACAAGATGCGGAAATTTGTCATGAATAGACACAAACGTAAGAACAGTTCATTCAGCACTCCAATATTTACATTCATTTCAAGATTTAACACAATCACAAGATGTCCAAACAGTCGAAAGACCAAATACAAGTCCTGCTAATGTTGTTTCCTGATCTATGTTAAAGAATCCTTAAAACTTGTACCAATTGGCTCTAGACAAACCACTGCATGTTCAGTTCACCAAGAGTAATTTGCACATAACTGTGGATGCTGCTACTTTCGCCTGGCATAAAAAACTTTTAATTTAATTTAAAACCAAAGAACCCCGTGCTACTTTCGCCTGGCATAAAAAACTTTTAATTTAATTTAAAACCAAAGAACCCCGTGCTACTTACGTATCCGGATGCCGGGAATATCTTTCAATCCCATCTTTAGAGCTGTTCTACGGAATAGCGAAGGAGGCTTTTGCAAACCAATAGACTCGCTAAACTGGTTAGCTAACTCAACAAGCGTTGTCTTGTCTCTGCCTATTTCCCTTAGTGAGTTATAATAACCAAGCCAAGCGTGATAAGCTGCTTCTTTGATACTCGTATCCATCTTTCCCATTGCTTCTTCCATCTGCAATTATCACATCATAATAAACAAACTGCTAACAAATGATTTCCAGCAGTAAGTGAAACAATTATTTCCAGTGGGCGGATCAGGCATGGGGATAACACTCTTGTTCAGTTGTTTGTGATGACAGGTGGAATTTAAAGAACATTAGAAAGTAATTCATCTACGACACAAACTTGAGGTTGCCAGGCACAAGAAATAAAGTTTTTTACAATCACAATTGATTGAAACCAAACTTAAATGCTAATGGCTTGAAATAAAATCAAGAACAGGACCTCTCAAGAGTCCCGCTTATTCAAAAAAAAAAAAGCTTCTCAGAAGTCCAGCATACTAATCCAAGATCTTATTATGATCCTCTCTAACTAGTGAGTTTCCTTTAATTTTCTCAGTGCATAGAAAAAATAAATGTGTTTATGAAGCATCTAACCTTGACTTTAACACGAGGATCAAGTTGTTGAACAGGCCAGCTTTCCATGGGGAGGTCTTTTATGTCATCCAAGAAATATTGTTCCCAAGGTGCAAGCAACAGGATACCTTCTCCTTCTTTGCCTTCTCGCCCAGTTCTTCCAAGCCGGTGTATATACTGCTCTCGATCAACAGGAATACCAACCTGATAAACAGAGATATTTCAATGTGAGGGATAGAGGAAGGATAACGGCCCCACCAGAAGGAAAGGAAACTGAGTTCCCACATGATGCACACTTCTTGATTATCAGACCGCTAAACTGATCATCAGTTTACAAATAGGCAGGAAACACTTTTTTTTTTTTAATAACCGTGGTGTTCGGACTAGCTTGCGCGCACCTCGACTAATTCCATGGAGGCAGGAAACACTTTAAATGAGAAATGACGTAAATTATCTGAAGGACGTTTTTTTCTTATTTTTTCCTTTTAAGAGAGGTCATGTTAGGCAGACATTGAACCCAAAATTATTTAGCCATGTTAGCCACGTTAGCTGCATTCTTCATGTTCATTGTTCCCAATATCAGCTTTAGCTTGTTTATAAGCAAAAAGATTATTCAAAAGAATAATCAAAGATAACGTTTAAATTTTCAAGAAATTATCAATGTGCATCATAAGCTCTCTGAATTGATTTACCTGAATTACCAGCGTAACATCAGGATAATTCATCCCTCGAGCTGACACATCAGAGCTAATAAGAATTACACGTTTTGTTTCCTTGAATTCATCGGAGATTCGAGTACGATAAAGCTGAGGTTTTCTGGAATGGATCTCCCTCACATTCATTTTCATCTCGCGGAAAAGGGAAAACATGAGGGATGTCATCATAGCTGTTGTACAAAAAACAATGACCTGTATGACAGTCAAAAGTTCAAAGAAGATCAAAATAGATATGAGAAAATAAACATCACAACCAAGAAAGCAGATGGTATTACAAAAAGCTTCAAAAGTGCAAGCAAATAAATTCCAACAATAAGAACTAATTACCTTGTAATCAGGCACTTCTGATATATGGCTTGACAAAAGATGGTGCACAAGTTGAAAATGTTGTTCATGTTGTGCAACTAGATAAAATTGCTTAACCTGCTTATAAGCCCATGCATTTAAGATAGAACTCAAAAATATAACCACATTGCAAATAAAGAAGTTACATTGAATCCAGAACCTAACAGTCTAAATTTTCTGTAAAGAAGCAGGAACCTATTCCGTATCTTTAGCAGAAACCGAATTTAACACATACCTTTGGATTGGTTTCCAGACCAAGCCCCACTGTGTCGACAAAGCCATATTCTCTTTTCAGAACAAGTTGAGATATGCGACGGACCTGCATTTTCATAAAATTTCTTTCAACCAGCAGGAAGTTTACAAATTCACTAGAAAGACCTAAGTTCTTGGATTACACAGCAACAGTCAGATTCTTTTATTATGGTTGTGTTGCACCAGATTGCACACACTTACAAATATTAACAAGACGAAACGAGGAAAATACTAACCTCCTTTGGGACGGTAGCTGAAAAGAGTAAAGACTGCCTTTGCCGAGGCAAGCAATCAACAAGTTTCTCTATGTCTTTCCGGAACCCGAGGTCCAGTAAGTGATCAGCTTCATCAAGTATAAGCATCTTCAATCCCATTAATCGTGTAGAGAAGCCAGACTTGTTCTCAATGTGATCTAATAATCTACCAGGTGTCGCAACTATAATCTACAGAAATAGCAATAAGCCACAATGAACTTAGATGCCAGCTAAATACACAGAAAAAAAAAAACAGCAACATGCACAACATCCATAAGAGGTCAGCTAAATAATAATAGAAGAAACATTCACAAAGCTTTAGCAGTTTTGACCCTGAAATATTAATATTGCTGCATGAAAAATAGTATCTGGTTTGGTAGTAAATACTCGCTTAGGTTGAAACATGTCCCGAGTTCAATTCTCAGAATGACCCATTTGATTATCTAGCCCTAAAATCGCATGGAGGAAAATTGTGTTAAAAGACCCATAATCTCTAGGAACTAATGCAAACCTGGCAAAGAATAGAAGATGAGAGAAACAAAAGCTCCAAAAATGTGATACCAACTAGTTAGATTAAGGCATGGTAATGTTCATACATTTACATTAAGTCTGCTGTTTGCCAAAAAATAAAAGGCTTTTCACTTTGTTTAGATATTTGTAAATCAGCAAAAAATAAAAAAATAGAGAACTTCTAGCATTAGACAACCCAGTGTTTTGGACGGCGCGCGGCGACAAAAGGCGACAAGGGCCTGCCTCGCCTTAAGGCGCGGCGAGGAGCTCGCCTTTTTGAAGTGCGGCGCCAATAAATACCAAAAAATTAAAATATTTAATTGCATATGTAAATAATCAAAATCTCACTAGCAATAACATATTAGCAAATATTTCAATTCAAAAATTAAAGGTAGATAGTAGATACTAAAAGTCTAGAACTTGAACCTACTGTTTATAACTGTATAACAAAATTTAAACAATTATTGAACAGAAAAAATAGGAGCAAAACAACCACTGCCTCACTGGTCCAAACAGAGAAAAAAAAAACAGAGGAGAAAAAAACAGAGCAATTAACAGAGGTGAAAAAAACTGAGGGTAAAAAAACTGAGGAGAAAAAACAGAAAAAGAAGAAGAGAATAGAAGAAGGAAAAAAAAAAAAAACCAGAGGTCGCCGGAAATAGGCCAGTTGTCGCCGGAAAAAAAGAAGAAGAAAGAAGAAGAACAGATGAAGAAGCAGAAGTCGAAAATACAGGAGGAAGAAAGAAGAAGAAAGAAGAAGAACTGAAGAAAAAGAAGAAGGAGAAAGAGACATACCTGAAACCTTGAAGGAGAAGAGAGGCAAACAAAAAACCCTAGCTGCTATTTTTATTTAAGTCCTCCACTTCTTTTAATTGTTTTTTTTTTAAAACCCTGCTCGCCCATTTCTGCTCGCCTCGCCTTGGCGCCATTAGCGCCTTTCTCGCCATTGGCGCGCCTTTTGAAGGTCTGCTCGCCATGGCCATGAAAGGCGCAGAAGCCTCGCCTCGCCACGCCTCTCGCCAAAGGCGACAAGGCGCTCGCCTTTAACAACACTGAGACAACCTCTATGTTATCCTTAAAAACAACTTATTTAGTATTGAAAATTTGCAATGAAACAAGAAGTAAGCCCAATGTATGGGAACAAATATCGAGGATCCTTATAGCCAACCTCAACTAGTTTATGATTGAGACGTAGTTGCTATTCCTGCAAGGAAACTAACATTAACAAGATGTTGCTCGGACCCTTCAAATTCCAAGACGCACCTGTGTTGGTTCAACAGATTTGGGTGTGGCATCCGCATGGTCAACTTACCTTGGGTGATTTGACTACATCTATGACCAAGAAGAATAGATTGATTGGGTATTTGGTTTGATTTTTAAGTTTTTGTCATATCTATAATATTAAGTGTTTATATAGAATTAAATTTTATTAGTTTTAGTTCAATAACTTCAATTAATATATATGTGGTGACATACATCTATTGGCCGTTATCCGCACTCGGATTCATACCCCCGAATCCTAAAATTTATGTGACAAAAAATCTGATCTCTAGCCGCACCCATATCGGGTACCCGCACATGAGTCGTTGCAACATATTTAACACCCTATTGTTGCTCAAACAGGTTATACTAGTTCTAAACATAGTTTCCTCTTCTTTTCTTTGGGGAATGGAGTAATGAGTTCTAAAACATGGTTACCAACCCCAGCCAGAAGATGAAGCGAGTGAGCTATCTTGCTTATCAGTCTAACCATAGGTTTAATGAATAAACTAAAAGTAGATTTTAAGCAGTTTTTTTTTTTAAAGACCATATGTTTAATGAATAAACTAAAAGTAGATTTTTAAGTAGTTAGAAAGGCTTTTTTAAAAAACTGGAAGTAGTTATAAAGACTATACATGCAAAACATGGAAATCATAGATGGCATACAACATTCTAAAACAAAAAGTTCATAAGAATCCCTTTTTAAGTACAAACTAGGACCTACACTTGCTTTAGGAAACACTACAGTTTTAAAGCTCGTAAAACTCTATAAGCCAATTTACATTGCTTTGCTAATAAAAAAATAAATAACAAATAAGGCAACTAAGCAGTTATATCTTGAAGTATATACAGCATAAGCTTTTGCTTCAAAACACCTCTTATTGTCCTTCCGTGGAGACCACATTATGCACAAAAGGAAGCAGTGTCCCAAATTTATTTAACAGACTATGAAAACGTACAGTCCCTCCCCATAGCAAAACATTCCTCAATTGCTGTCGGCATCACCACCAGTGATATGATCATGACCACTAATGTAATTATGGCAAGATATGTTAATAATTATTTACATTGAGGAAAGAAGAAAAAATTACTTATACGAATCCACCTTGGCTCTGTTTGAGTTCAAACAAGAAAAACGCTAGCCTGATTTTACGATGGGTTTGGGGTTGCATGGGTAGAAACCAGGCAGGGGTTTGCATGTTTTCCTAGGTCAACTGCTTGACAATCCAGCTAGGCACAGCCAGCTCAAGCCCCATTCTATTGTATTTTCTAGTCAAACTCAAACGGCAGGTCCAGGCCAAGTTTGACTGCTACTAAGATGACGCCTATAGCTAGACTGCCTAAACCTCATGAGCAACTTCTACTAATGAGTCAGAGATAACACACATGCCGTACTACAAGTCATCAAAATATTTGGCAAAACTTGCACATATCTTTTGTTGTACCCCCGTTTAACAGAATCACGTGTAAGTTTCTCAATATGTAATCTTGAAAGTGCCTGGGAGTTGCCTCTGAGCAAATTATCCACATCGAATTCATCTTTTACCATAAACTGAAGAATGTCCCAATACAGATAAATGCATATATACCTGACATGGGCTAGACTCTAGGCGTCTCTGATCCTCTTTGAACCGTGTCCCTCCAATTAGTGTCTGTACACCAATGCCTTCATGGTACTTTAACAAAACATTAGCTTCAGCGGCTATCTGACTAGCAAGTTCTCGCGTGGGACAGAGAATAAGTACATCTATCGGGGGGACCCTTTGGTTGCTCTTCTTACTTGAGGCCTTCAGAACTGTTTCAATGGCTGGAAGCTGTTGGCCTTTAATAGCATGCAATAAAAGAACAAGGAAGTGAAACATGCAAATAATCTGCAGGGAATAACAAAATAGGGAAGAACTAATTTACCAAAAAAGCAGCACTTTTGCCTGTGCCTGTCCTTGCTTTAACTAAAGCATCCTTTCCTGTAATTGGAAAAAGCAGAAGTGAGAACTAATCCATCCAAAAGAGATATTACAGGTCTAATCTTGGATTTGCTCATCAGTTAAACTTCTTGTGGATTTATTTTTTCAGGACAAATAATAATGAATTTATGGTTACGAACTAATCCATCCAAAAGAGATATTACAGGTCTAATCTTGGATTTGCTCATCAGTTAAACTTCTTGTGGATTTATTTTTTCAGGACAAATAATAATGAATTTATGGTTACACCAAGATTAAGGAATGAAACATGATACTCATCATCAAGACTATGTTTGTATGACGAAAAAAATAAATATTTACAGCAAAATCATTCTCTCAAATATTTGAGTAGTAGTAAACTAGTAAAAACATACCCTCAAGACAAGCAGTAAGTGTTGCCTCTTGCACTTTAGTCATTTGCACATAACCTGCTTCAGTAAGGGCCTTGACTGTCAAAGCAGATACATCATATTCATCAAACCTAATCGATCATACGCCACATTGTCACTGAAACATCATAATACATATGAACAATTTGCAATATCTAGTGGCAAACTTAAAAAAAATCATTTCTTTACCTTTTAGAGCTAAGTATCGTTTCCTTCTCATCTTCGCCTTCTTCTTCGGTTTCATTTTTCTGCATACTCCGCCCTTTAACCTCCTTCCTTATCGCCTCCACATGTAGTGATAAATCATCTTCATCTTCCACAAACTTCAACGGAACTCTCTTCTTCGTCTTCATATCATATTTCCCTAGAGCAGCACTACTCATCACCTTCACACTCCCTCTACTTTGTCCTTCCTCCACTTCCACCTCACTATCCTCATCATCCTCGTCATCAGTCGACTCCTCGGGATTATGTCGAAACCTTGGCCATCTCGTTTTACGCTCATCCCCCTTCACCGCCAATCCCTCTGAATTCGATTTACCCTCACTAGTTGAACTCTCATTTCTAGTAAAATCCAATTTTCTCCCGTTTCTCCTTTCCGTAGAATAGCATCTAAAATTCGAAAAACCATTCCAATTATTCACATTTCTATTCTCATTATTTTCCCTCCTCCATCCAAACATTAAAAAATCGCTCCGTCTCAACCAACTATCCGAATATGTAGACATTCTACTTCTCCAACTTTCCACAATATCATTCCTAACATCAGTACAAAAATGTCTACCTTTCTGGAAATTGTAATTTAGCGAAAGATCACTAGACTTAATATCTCTAAAATTCGAACATAATGGAATTCTAGTTTCATTACTAACATTAGTACAAAAATGTCTAGGTTTCTGAAAACTATAACTTGGCGACACATCACTAGACCTAATATCTCTAAAATTCTCATTTTCGGCGAAAACATTACTAACACTAGTACAGAAATGTCTAGCTTTTCGTAAACTATAATTGCCCGAAACATCACTAGACCTAACATCTCTAAAATTCGAATTTTCCTTCACCAATTTACGCAAATCAATAGGCTCTGGACGTTGTTGATGACTTGTCTGTGGAGTAGTATTAATGGGACCGTCGTGTTCATTCCACAAATCAATAGCACCTTCTTTCATGAACCTATCAGCTAGTGCTTTAATGTGGTCTTGTGGTGAAACAGGGCTATAATTGGGATTGGGCTGTTGTTCGTCGGGGGCCCTGTTGTCGGATAGTTTGGCCCGGATTTGAGATCTTATTCGGGCCTGATAAAGCTGTTTTTCTTGATCGAGTAGACGGTTTTCTTTCTCACGGGCTTTTTTCTCGTGCAGGCGTTTCCATTGCCATTTGTTTAGACCACCTGGGAATGTACGAGGTCCGCCACCCATTTGAACAATGAAAATTGGAGTAAACTCTTCTGTGATGAAGAAAGAAAGCTGATAGAGAATTGAAGAGGGGTTTAGTTAGGGTTTAAGACTTAAAGAGGATTCATACTTTGACCCCTTACTTTTACTGTAATTACATTGAGACCCTGTTTATTTCTATTATTCACCCATGTACAAAGTTTTTAAAATTCGTAACTAAAATAATTAGTAGGCGTTTGGTCATAGAAACCAAAAAAAAAAAAAAACACTTTTTGGGGAATTTTGGAGTTGTGTTTGGCCATAATTTTTGCAAATCGTTTTTTTTTTGTTGGAATGTACTTATTTTGGTTGTGAAAAACTTGAAAAATAATTTTTTCTTGTTTTTCAAATTCCAAATAGAACTTCAAGTTGTATTTGGAATTTTCATTGTCGAACACTAATTTTTGAAAAAAGTGAAAAAATATTCCGGAAAAAAGTTAATAATTCGTTGAGCTCTACAGAAGTGGAATACAACTTTATTTCCTATGAAGTAGAAAAATTAAATTAAGAAATATGACAGCTTTGAACTGCTAAGCATAAACAATTCTCTAATTTTGTGTAGGAACTGGTTGTATCGAATGCTGACTTGTATTGAAGATTTTAGGTACATTCAAGGACAAACTTCTTTTTAAGTGGTGAATAATGTGATAATTCGATGATTTTCTGGTTTAGGAGTCCGAATCATATTTCGAGACTTCAATTCTAGTAGCTCGGGATAACTATTTGGGACTTGTCTACAAAATTTGGTAGATGGTTCGGATGGATTTGGAACGCATTCCGCATAAATGGCATTTTTAGAAAAACGAAGAAATTGACCCCTCATTTTGTGCATATGTGGTCCAAATGATAATTTGACCGCACAGTTAGGTCTGTATCATTATTTGTGACTCGTAGAAACTAGTTTCATCCAATTCAGAGCTCATTTGATATGTTTTAGACAATTAAAAGTGAAATGTACAGATTTTTCTAGTGCAACAAATATAAAAATATCAGATCAAGTTGTGTTATACAAGAAAATCTAGTGGAGACTCTTCATTATTTTTATTTTTTAGGATTTTGAGTCTTCGAGAAGCATAGCTTGTGAGAAAAAATGTTAAAGATCATTATGGATTAAGGAGAAACACTAAGGTCCCGTTTGGACATGGTTTGAAACCATTGGTTTCAAATCATGTTTGGACATACAATTTAGATATTTTAAGTTGTATTTTCTCTTATAGGCATAAAAACCCCACAAATTATAAAAACTATCAAAACATTCTCAATTCTTATACAATCTTACCAAATGAATAAATCATAATTTATAACAAAATTAGTACACTACTAGAAGGTTTTTCTAAAAAATGCAACATCAATTAATCAAACTTTACTTCAATAAAATCAAAAATTTAACATGAATAGTAATGTAACTACTATTTAATATAATCTTTCCACATAAATTAAAGGTTGGTAGACATAAATAAAGGTTGGTGGAAGTTAATGAGATTGGTAAATGATTGATGGAGGTAATTGTTAAAAATATTTACCAACTTATGGGTCTTTTTTTACAAAATATTAACTTATGGGTTAAATTTTGTATTTAAAAAAGTTGAAACCACGGTTTCAAACCCCAAACCATGCTTTTTGGATGATTTGGGTTCAAACCATGGTTTCAAACCATGACTGAAAACTGATGATCAAACGCTGATTTGAAACCATGGTTTGAAAATTGATGGCCAAACGACTACTAAGGTAACGTTTTCACACTTTCTTTGATCATTATAACGTATTCGGAGAATCTAGCACCAAAATCATCAGATTTTGATGGGTCCTGTTTTGGCGCAAAATTTTGGGAAAATGCACAATTCACTAAACTATTTTCAAATCAAAATCAGATTTTGAATATGAATTAGGATCCTTGAGTTATCGATTTCATGGAATATAAAATTTATTAAATTCTGAATTGTTAACAAGATTTTACTTGATATTGAAAAAATGAGTATATGCATTGTTTCTCTACTATATGTTTCTATTCTCGTGATTTTTTACATATAAATTTATACTTTGAGTCGAAAATACCGGGTTCAATGGACCAGATGTTTGTGTGCTACACCCGCCTTTGTTTACACCAAACTAAACGATTAACCTATGAATCCACAAGTCTAAGTGATAACATATAAATGTGTATATGCAAGACATATGTCGTATATTCATTTGTTTTGTATAAACACTCGATGCGGTTAAGTTTTTACCCTTATCTAATTCTCGCACAAACTTGAATAAGGAAATAACATTTCACGTACGTACTTTAGAACATCTCTATAACAGGAATAAGCTAAGTTCCACACACCACAAAGGTCTAAACATCATGAGTAACTCAACGGAAAAGACAAATTACCATAAACTAGATCACGGAGCATACACTAGAGTTCATACAACGAACTGTCAAATTAAAAGAGTAGACACTAATGTAACTCGAGCTAAGGTAAATTGCACTTAATTTGTTTTAAGGATCAATTAAACAAAAAAAATATCATAAGCAAAGATTGATGGAATTAATGAGGGGAAAGAGATTGAACGCATCACAGAGTTGATTAAGGAAAGGCACATCCTTAATGAATTAAGCAGCGTGTATGATATATGAGGTTAATGAAAATGATGCTGATTAAGGATTGCCGCAGTTGAGGAAGAATCTTTGAGTCAAGGAAGATTGTATTCAAAATTTAGAATGAACTTATGAAGAATTGAGTAATTCAAAAGATTTAACAGATCATGACTACGTGCAAAGATTATGGAAGAATCGAAAAATATTGAAGCACATAAAACAAAATGACCCATTTTAATATTGCGATATATATAGGCTTAGTATAAGCACTATAGTTTTATAATCATAAGAATGCTAACATGTTAGTCTCTAGATTGGTTTACTCAAAACACCTCAGGCAAAGCCTACTGCTAAATCTCTTAAGGAGTCCTTGGATACTCAAAAACATAAATAATTAGTTTGCTTTTGTAGCTATATATCTATGGTATGGTAATTGCAAGACATGATTGTAAACACCATCAGAGCACAATATGACAAATCCACCAAGCTCTCTTTAAGTTACTCGAAGCTTTATTCCAAATAGATTGATTTGTCTATCGATGCCAAAGTTATAACGGTCTAACGGGAAGGGCGACCTAGAACAACACATCTCCTATTTTGTAAAAAGTGCACTGTTGCACACCTCCATCTACTTGATATAATTTGAGTATATTAACCCAATCAATCCTATTGAATTTCACTTCATCCAAGTGCTAGTATCACAATTTGAACTCAAACATAAATAATCAAATATCAAACCCATAAATAATCATGTATATTCAGGACACATTATCATTTATCCTCTGTCCAAAATTAAATAAAATAATCCCCTTAAATATAACTTTTTTCATCATAAAATCTATCTTAAGTCTTAATTGGCTTTTCTGAAGAACTTGGTGCAATTAACAAAAAGAGGTACATGACTACAAATAATTAAAACAGAGAATGAAAATACGATGGACCAAAAATTTCATATACTACCAAACAGTAACATGCAAAACTAAGCAATTAAAGACTCTCAATTACCACTGTAAGCAAGAAAAATAACATGAACTTGAATCAAATCTACGCTGTTCATTTCTCATAGACTACATTTCTGATTCCAATATGCATAAGCTGGTGACCAAATGTGCATTTAACTCGTACAACTAAAACAAGACAAAAGAATGGCTATAGTACGTAAGATGGAAACCACTAAAGCATTTGCCCCCATCAATTACACAAAAATCACACCCCAATACTATATCCATGATAAAGCTAAAACTAATGAAAAATTCAATTGAGTAACTTTTGCAATGATATCAGAAAAATGACCTTCAGTTATTATTTTTAGAGCCACGTGTCGAACTCCGAGTAACTCTTTTAGAAGCCTCCCCATTTTCCTCTTTCTTAGGTGTTTCTGAAACAGATGAATTTCCCTTTTTAGCCTTCTTAGATTTTGGTGGTTCCGGGTCAGCAGGAGGAGTCGGGTTAGAACCCATTTTAGCTTTTCCTTTAGCCTTCTTGGTTTTTGGCGGTTCCGGGTCAGAAGTCGGGTCAGAACCCATTTTGGCTTTGCCTTTAGCCCTCTGGGATTTTGGCGGTTCCGGGTCAGCATCAGAAGTCGGGTCAGAACCCATTTTGCCTTTGCCTTTAGCTCTCTTAGATTTTTGTGATTCCGGGTCAGCAGCAAGAACCGGGTCAGAACCCATTTTAGCTTTGCCCCTAGAAGTGGACATTGAATCTTTAGCCTTCTTTGATTTTGGTGGTTCCGGGTCAGCGTCAGAACCCATTTTGCCTTTGCCCCGGCGAGTCGAGCTAGAAGTGATGGACATTGTACCTTTAGCCTTCTTGGATTTTGGTGGTTCCGGGTCATCAGAATCCGGGTCAGAACCCATTTTAGCTTTGCCCCGACGAGTATTCTTGATTTTAGAGTCTTCCATTTTTACCCTTTTCTTTGATGATTGCATGGATGTCGAAGTACTTCCCACCTCAAAAATACTTCTTCTAGTTTTCTTCGACTTGGGTGACGTACTATCATCCATTTTACCTTTGCCTTTAAGACGCCGAATCATGCCACGTGTCCGAACACCGGTAGTCGGCAAATCCGCCGGAGAAGACGGAGCTGTTTTACCCTCAGAGATAGTTAATTCCGATACCTTAGTAGTAAGTAAATGAACCTGACGACCAGTAATTCGAGTCGAGCTACGTGTCACAATTGGCCCCACATTTGGCGTTTTCTTGGGTGGTGTTTGGGGTTTCTTGAACTTGGATTTTTGAGAGACAGCAAGAGGAGAGTTGAGTATACGATTGGAGCTTCTAGTAGCAATGGCGGTGGTGGGCTCCATATTTGCTTTTTTCTTGGAAGAAGAAGAAGCGTTGCCATTATCAGAGGTGTTAGTTTTGCGTTTCTTGGACTTGGGTGGTACTTGAGGATCAGAAATAGAATCTAGTTTGGCTTTGTTACTACGAGTAGAGCTTCGAGTAGTAACAACGGTGGGTGGTTGAGTATCAGAATTAGAATCCAATTTTGCTTTGCCACTGCGAGTAGAGCTACGAGTAGTAACAATGGCGGGTGGCTCCATAGTTTTCTTTTTCTTGGGTGCCATTTGAGAACAGAGCTTTCTTTCTTCTTGTTTCTTTGTGTACAGTTTGTTGTATTTTTGAGTTAAGACGGTTATGGGGATTGACAGAGAAATAGAGTAGTTATAGAACTGACTTTGAGTTGATAGTCTATGACTACTTAGACTTATATTTCAGTACATATCTTTCCCTCGCTTTTGGGCTCCCTATTCAAAATGCCGTGATACAATAAAGCTTTCTTTCAAACATAAAAAAAAAAATATACGGTCCTTATAAAACACATTCAACTTTTAATTACTTAAAATATGCAATTTTGATCCTCGTCTCTATCACTAATTTTCAAAATTATTAACCACTCTACTGTTTAATTATACATGTGTTATGTTAAATTAATATTGTCACTCTGTATTTGAGGATAGTAGTCCAAATATAACATATTTCTTACAAAAAGGGATCAAAAGCACACATTTTAATTAATTGAAGGTCGGATGTGTTGAGTCATACTCCGTCTGTCTTAATATATTTGTTGCATTTTTCATTTACGTGCCCATTAAGAAAACATCTATAAGGGTAGCATTTTGACTATTTTACCCTCTTAACATATTTCATCATGTTATCTCTTCTCAATAAATATTGGTATATGAACTCACAAAATCAACCCATTGATGTAATTAATACAAGGGTAAAATAAAAAAAAAAATTACTTAATTTTATCTTGGGTAAATAAAACGATAAATATTTTGAGATTTTTAGTAAGGACGACAAATATTTTGAGACGGAAAGAATATCTCACAAGGATCAAATCAAAATTTACCTATAATTGAGGTTTCAAAAATGTTATTCTCCCTAAAATATATAAACAATAAAAAACTTAAAATGGTACTCCCTACTGTTTTTCTTTCAAATTACAATAACTTTAAATTCTTTTTTTTTTCTACTATTAATAAGCGGGGACGGGGAGGACCTTCCGCTTAATATGAGTTGACGGAAAAGCCCTCCGATTTCCAATTATACAACATGCTTGCCTGGGCACTTTGGTAACTTCATGTGCTGCTAGCTAGGGATACCTTCAAATAATCTTTAGACGAGTGTAAGAGCCTGTTTGGATTGGCTTATAAGTTGCTTATAAACTATTTTTAGCTTTTTTGAGTGTTTGGCTGGCTAGCTTAAAGTCATTTTGTGCTTAAAATAAGCTCAAAAAATTGGGCCCGTTTGACTTAACTTATCTAAAGCAGCTCATAAGCTGAAAACAGCTTATAAGCCAAAAAAAAAAAAATATTGGGCTACCTCAACTTATTTTTTTGTAAAATTTACTTGGTGTAACTACCCCCAAGACTTATTTATGGATAATATCTAACCTTTTTAATATTTATGATCCATAAATATATTTTTCAAATTTTACACTTCATAGCTACCCCACTTTTTTACTAAATAACCGTGCAGCACCATATCCCTGTTTAGAAGTAAATATACTCTATCTCTCTCCCTAAATACACGCAATTAACTCCCAATTCCCCCCATTTCTTCCATAATTCAAATCAGTTTCTTTCACTTCTTCAATTATCAATTCCGTTTTTCACTCTCACATAACTCCACATTATTTTTTACAGTTTCTAAGTAAAACATTTACCAAAAATAGGTAAGTTTTTTTTTTCGGTTTTGATTTTGTATATTTCAGTATATTTTTTGGCAAGATGCATGTTGTTTGCTTTTTTTTTTTTTTTTTTTTTTGTAAAATTCTCTGATGCTTTAATTTCATCATTCTCTGATATACAAATCATCCATTCTTAGTGTTGTTTTTCCTCAAGATTCATAGATTTGATTTCAATGGCTGAAATCTGCTCTCCGGGCACGAGAACTCGAGGTATAGAAAATATAATAGATGGTCCTAGTTTCTCTTTGGGATTTACTCAACAAGAAAACCCTCATTGCAGGAGGGTCATCTTATGTTGAGACGCGTAGCAAAAAAATCAATGATCCAAGAAGGACGAAACAACATCATGATTCTCATGATGATAAAGAAACAAAGAGGAAACAGTCAGCACCAGATAAAAAAGTTTCTCAAGTGCCGCTACAGAAGAAGAGAAAGGTTACCAAGACTGTTCCTGGAGGCAAGGTCAAAAAAGTAGTTCGGAAAAAACCTTCAATTGATGTAGAAGACGATGGAGAGGCATTTTTCCCCTTTTCATGAATGTATTTCAATTCACCAGATCTATATTTACCATAGTTCGGAAAAAACCTTCAATTGATGTAGAAGACGATGGAAAGGTATTTTTCCCCTTTTCATGAATGTATTTCAATTCACCAGATCTATATTTACCATATATTTATGTGTATTTTTTTTCGTATTTCCTTTGGTTTTAAATTATTTATGTTTTTTTCAATTTGTTATATACATTTTATCATCTAGTATTTATGTTATTGTGTTTTGTTATATTTTTGTTTTTAATCTGGGTTGGACATTTTATCAGTATAATTGTTCATTATATTTCAGTGTATTTCAATGAATGTCAAAAATACAGCACGTTTGTTATAGATTTTAAGACTTTAGCAGTTGTGTTTCTTTGTAGTTGTGATTTCTTGTTTTTAAATTTTTGTATCTTAGCTTCGTAGGGAAATTGACTGTGTTTTACACATGTCATTTGTTCCAGGATTCTAGATTTTTGGTCACGAAGCAGCCTGCTGTGACCCCATCTATGCAAAGATACACGAACGTCAATGTAATCAGTGACATTAGGGGTAAACTAACAGGGGTTGGTTAGATGGACAAGTTTGCAGACTCTATTTTTGGGAAATATCTCAGAATGCATCATATGGATGTACAAGCACAGTTGTTCAGGTGATTCATGGTTAAATAGCTCAAGGGAAGTACATACGAGTGCTTTACATTTGAAATAAATGGAAAAGTATTGTGTTTTAGCATTAGAGAATTTGCACTAATCACTGGATTGAATTGTGTCTCCGACGCAAATGAGTTTGTATACGATAAGACAAAAAAAAAATAGGCTTATGGATAATTATTTGGGTGGAACATCTGATCACATCAAAAGAGGGCAGCTGATTGAGTGTTTCAACAATACAGATTGGGAGGACAAAGGTGAGAACATAGTCAAGATGGCCATATTGTATTTTATAAATACATTCGTATTCTGCGATGAGCCTGTTTGATCGAACATACCTAGGATACATTTTGATGTTGTAGAGGATGGGAGATATGTTGATTATCCTTGGGGCAAAGAGTCCTTCAAAGAGTTGGTTACAAGCATTAGTCAAAAATATGCCGACTTCAAGCAATATTATAGGATTCACGGAATGCCAATTGCCATGCAAGTTTGGATGACTTTCCTCTTGTGGTTCGCTATTTTCGGCTTAACAACTGATTCCCCAATAAACCAACTTGTTGCTTGCCTTTGTGAATATACCTTGTCCTTCAAAGGGCATGTATGTTCGTCATGGAAATACCTAACTCTGAACAGTTCATATTTTCCAACACTTGACGCTCATAATTTCCATTCACATTCAGGCGACATACATACGACTGTATAGCTACAAAATAAAACATAGATCAGTATGAAGTCATTCTCAGTAACGAGCAGTTTGTACTTTGTAATGCATTTATTATCTCCCACAAAGTTAGAATATGGAAAGCACATAACTTATAGCATTTGATCTCTCAGTTTTGAAATTGAATCGTTCTTGAATAGCATAATTCACCATTACAAGTTTCAATGTATCCTTATCCTTATAAATTTGATCTACAAAAATTTCCTTCTGTTCTGCGTTAGAAATAATCAATTTGTTGTCCTCCTCTAAAAATACAACAACCTTTCCACAATTTGACAGATCGAATTCATTAGAATTATACGCATCCATATCCTCCAAATTATCATCGTATCCAAGTTGAAGCACATCGTCTCTAAAAACACACTCACTAGTTGCAATCTCCTCAACATCATTATCTGTAATACTAACGCACAATGGATACATCCCCAAAACACTTTTTTCCCTCTTAAGCTCAACATACACCCTAACTCCCCTATCATTGTGTATTTCCATTGCTTGAGTATCCCCCTCAACAACATATTTTATTACGATTTTGTTTCTGCAACTATACAGACCAAGTTGAGTTGAAATCGTAGCAACCAATTCATCATATTTGCAATAATCACTGAATACAAATGCATCTATTTTGTAGTTACCATAACAATTTTGATCGTTCCAAAAACCAGAATGTCGGATCAAAGCCGTTACGTTGGCCATTTATATCATTACAAATAGAGCGATATGTTGTAATCTAATCTTCCTACTGCTCTCCACTAGAACAACGTATCTCCAATCAGATTGTTGAAAAATTTAATAAACGAAAGGGATTTTGTTGTATTAGCGCAAACCAGATTGTTGAAAAAAAAAATTAAAAGAAAGGAACTTTTGCTATATTTTGGGAAAGATAAGATGCTGATTTTGTTTTTTGAATTAAAAAAGTATTTGAATAGAGTTAATTTGATTGACGGACGTTAGCTGTAATGGAACCTCATGAGGTTTGCGTGAATCATGGAACCATTAATACAAATCACCATTTAATTTGGAAAAGATTCTTATTGCCATAAATATAGCCGTTTTTACTCAACAACCGAGCTATATATCGATGTATTTCACTATATTTCAGCCAGCCGAGATTCATCTGAAATATACCAAAAACCAGCTACGAAAAGTAAATATTCAACTTATAGCTATAACTTGTTAGAGGCTACTAAAAGGTAGCTATTTGTGTAAGTTTTACTATTTTTTTAAGCTTATAAGCGGCTTAAAATAAGCCCATCCAAACAGGCTCTAAATAACTAAGCTTAATTCTTGGCCCCATCTGAAATTCCCATGCTAATTGCAACTTGGACAATTTGCAGGATTGGCCTTCGCTGCGGTGTTCTTTATTTTTTATCCCTCAAATCAGTAGTCTTTAATTTTTGCCTTTCGCTAAAAGCTCTTTGGTTTGGGTTCGAACTTTTGCTCAGTCAGAAATTTTAAAAAATTCGCAAGGCGTAATAAGTTGGGTTTCAAACTCTACCTTCAGAAAAAAAATTGTTGGAATTCTATAAACCTCTGCCTTAAGGCCTAATTTTGGGTATAACTTATATCCTGCGAATCTCAACTTATACCTTGCGATTTTTTTTTTTTACTGATTCTAGGTTGAGTTCGAACTAGGATCTCTGAGTGTTAAGCGAAGGGAAAAATGTTAAAGACCACTAATTTAAGGGATAAAAAGTAAAGTCCACGCCAAAAGAAGGACAATCCGCGCAAAAAAAATGTTGCGACTTTCCAAGCTTCTTCAAGTATCATTCATGTGGAAATGAGGGCCCATTTAGTTTTCCATTTGACACTCTTCATTTGCAGCTTTTTTAATGCAATCTCTATCCGTTCACTTTTACTTGTCCAATTTTAATTATGCATATTCATTGAGAAATAATAAATGAAATACATAATTTATTAATGTACTCATATTGATTGGTGCATATTTTTATTAGATTTGAAAAATAATTTGAAATGAGTATTTAATGCTATAGGTAAAACAAACAAAAAAATTATCTTGTTTTGATATGCTAAAAGCAACAAGTAAAAGGAAAAACTATTTTTAGAATACTGGATAAGTAAAAGTGAACGGAGGAAGTATTCACTTTTGTGATAATTCTATATTTTCCCCTCTTTATTATATTCCATGCGTTCACTTTTATTTGTTCACTTTTAACTATGTACACTCCTTAATAAATAATAAATGAAATGCATAATTTACCAATGTACCTATATTAATTGATGCATATTTTTATTGGATTTGAAAATGATTTGAAATGAATATTTAATACTATGGGTAAAACAGAAAAATAGAAATTGTTTTGTCTTGATATGCTAAAAGTGACAAGTAAAAATAAAAATATATTTTTAGAATACTGAAAAAATAAAAATAAACGAGAGAATAGCTTATATCCCGTTGGGGGACCCTTCTTGCCTAAAGTATGTGTTATGGAGAATAAGTTTTCATACCTGCACCTCTTTGTGTCATCTATGGTAAACGCTGTCAGCCTAATATAAAAAGTAAAATCCTAAGCGATTAACCTTGAGCATTTTATTTATTCTAACTAACAGATCTAAACCTAGATTATCAATATAAGCAAAATGCTAGATTACTCATTCAAGTGATCTGATTCGAAATCTATACTTCTATAAATAAAGGTTATTTCAGCCACCAATTTTAATATTTTCACTTGTGTTTGGGCTCGTGCATAGCATGGGATTTTATAACTAGTCGACTTTAGAGAAGATCAAATTAATCGATTCCACTGGTCAAAATGTAATCTGTTGTCTTTCGTTTCAAAATTAATGTGTTAAAATTAATATTTCTCTGGACTATTTTAAAACTTGTTGCAGAAGTTTGTCTATATTGGAAAACCAAAGAGTCAATATGCATAATTATCCTAGAAAATGTGAGTTTTAAATTTGAATTTTGTTCTCTCTCGTCAAATTAATTATTACTCCTATAACTTATTTTTTCAATGCATAAAAGAAATAAAAATATATGATGAAGTGAAAGATTTTACTGTTTGATGCTCATATGCATTAGAAACATAAAGTAATCAAAGCTCCATTTTTTAGAGATAATTTCAGAAAATCGGATTTCACTCCGTAACATTAACCTTTCTGGCGGTTCATAATATTAAGCTCACCTCCCTCTTACCTTTTTATAATAAGTGTGTTAATTTTTTTATTATTGTTAAACATCAGATATCTTTTATATTCTAAAATTATCCTTTTGTTCCATTTAATTATTAACATACCTAAAAAGTTTACAAAAAACACATACTACATGTTCTTCCTCTCCCTTCATAACCATTTGTTGTCCAATTTAAAGCCCTAGTGAACAGTTTTTGCATCCAATATTGTTTCTTTAATCACAATAGCCAAGATCCTGCGACGTTATTTTGTCATTGTAAGGCGCCAAATCCTCCAACTTTATAAATTACACGATATGTGATAAAGCTCTAGTAATACTTGGCACGAATGGCTTGGTCATGCATGGAAGTACTTTCAAGAAAGGCAGAACTCATCAGGGATCGCCTCTGAGGTGGACACGATCTTTTGCGTAAACACTCTAACTAAATCTTATTCTATTTAGACATTTGAGGTGGGCCTGAATTATGTCATTTAGACATTTTTCGATGATAATAAGTTAGAGTTGATAATAAGACGTTCAGCAGTGATTGACCTCCACCCCAACAAGCGAGCAAATTACCTTGAGTATAAACGGTCGTTTGGTAGGTGGTTAAAGTTATGCAGTATTAGTAATAGGAAATTAATAATGAAGAATCAATTTATTATTTTATGCAGGGCATAAAATAATGCAAAGATTCCCTCATAAGTTATGCAAGTTCATAAATTGCAAACCAAATACCTTAGCTTATTTTAATTTTATACATGAATAACTTACTTCCTAACCATCAACCAAATGTGATATTACTTATGCAGAATTTAATACTTGCATAACTGATGATCACCTCCAAAATAGCTACCAAACGACCCCTAACTACTAGAGATCTGATGGCTCCTCTCTTTCTTTTTCCTTTCATGCCAATTTTACTTCCAAGTAATGCAAGTATTGACTTAAATGGCAAAGTGACGAAGATAGGATATTCACTTAGAGTATGTATGGTGCGAAGGAAAATATTTTTCTGAAAACAAGTGAGTCTTTTTTTTACTTAGATGCTAGCATTTGATAGCTGGTAAACAAAAAATAAGATCCTAAAAACATTTGTATCTAATCTATGCAAACACTATTGAGCGTGGGTGTGAGGGTAGAGGTAGGGGTGGGGGTGATGGGGATGGGTGTTATGGGGGTGGGAGTGGGAGTGAGGATGTTGGATATTAGAGGATGAGAAGGAGACAATTAGTCCAGAATATCACCATATATGGGCTAATTCCTTTATCTACTTCTACCGGAGAAGTTTTTTTTTTTTTTTTCCAGAAATTTATTTTCCTTAGAGAAAATGTTTTCTAATTTTTTTTATCAACCAAACACAGAAAGATTGAATATGAAAAATGTTTTTCTCCATATGAAATACTCCATAGATTTAAGATACAAAAACATCAATGCACCAAGAAGTTTAGGCGATTCAACGTGCACAACAACAACAACAACATACCCAGTAAAATCTCACAATGTGAGGTCTGGGGAGGGTAAAGTGTACGCAGACCTGACCCCTATCTCGAAAGATAAGAAGACTGTTTTCGAAAGACAACGTGCACTATGTATTAAAAATAATTTTAACCTTATATTAATATATTGTAATTTTTTGGCGTTCGGATAAACCCTAAAAGCCCCTAGCTAGCCCGCTTTGGACTCCCCAAGAATCTCATTTTGAACACATCTTGTTTCAACATCATCCGTTGGCAACGAGAGTCAAATCCGGTTTTTCAATGGGTTGGATATATTATTTTTGTTTAGAACATATATATTGTCCACATGACATGCAATTTATTGGTGACAATTTTTCGGCGTTCTTCCACCAACTTACCTGTTCTTTCCCTCAATATCTCTCAAAAATCATAAAGGATATCACATCTCTGATATGCTGACATGTGACATGTGATTATGGCAAGTGCCAATTCATTGTCATAAACCTTCCAATTTGCCAACAACATATTATTCGATGAATATATGTTTAAAGATCTTCTCTGTGATTCGTAGTTAGGGTAGAGTAATATTTATTTGATAACAACAAATGTTATTCAAATTATAGGTTATATGTCCTACGATTTATAAAATTAATTTATACTTTCATATATCACTCAAAAGGTAGCGATAGCTAGGTAATTTAATACACTAATACCCCGATCAGTCTACTCTGCTTTAGTATAAGCTAGGGGAAAACGCGGAGCTCCTTCTTCTGCCCGATCCCCAAAGCCAGCTAGATTCGATGTAGGTAACATCCGCTACAACTAAAAGATCACTTGTATATCTTTTGAGGCTTCCCCTCTTATAAATATTTCACGAGGCTAAGCTTTTACTTGTTGAAACTTTGTTTTCAACACTGTACCTTTTGTACGATGGGTCAGGGGAAATAGGAACAAAGGCTTAAATCATTAGGTATAGACGCTTTCTAGAGGTGGAATCTTCTAGTTCTTCAACTGCGAAATAGATAGGAGTATAAATATATATTAGTAATATTATAAATCAAATACACCGATATATAGTTCAAAAAGAAAATTATTCTATGGATGTATATAACTTAAAATCATTAAAAGCATCAATATTTCCGAGAATCAATTCAAGCATCTCATTTCATTTTTGTCTTGGAAAGTGTTCTCTTTTTTGGTCTTATATGTTCTAACAGCTCGTCTTATTGCAATAATTGGGGTTGCAAGGAATTCATATATCTATGCAACAGTGTTTTAAAAGGCGGAGGCGCAAAGGAGAGTCGTTTTACTTAGCACGGGGCGAGGGGTAAGCCTCGAGGCATGGGACGTAAGCCCCATGAATCTTTAAATATTTTAATTTATAATATAGTAAAATAGTATAATAAACAAAAGATATATATTAATAGTTTACAAAATTAAAAACATTAAAGAAACTCATAGAAAATAAAACTTCTAACATGATTTTACAAGTAAAAATAATGCAATGATATAAAAGCTATTATGAGATGCAAATCAACTCTAACATCTTACTTTCAAGCAATATAAAAGAATCACAATTTCTTAAAATACATTACTATCATACTATGAAAGTTACCTCTCTGAAAGAAAATAATCAATAAACTTTATTTGTATTATAATTAAAACATCACTCCTTCATGAATAAAAACAAATTTCTTTTCAAATAGTGAAATAATAAAATATGATAATTTTGAGACGTAAGACAAAAACCTGAAGACCAATGATAAGTGAAGATGTAAAATTTGTCTATCTATTTTTAAAATAAATGTTAATTGCTATTTAGCCTCACGTGTTCTCAATTAGTAAGTATGCAATACTAAGACTTGTTATTTGAGTTACTCTCGATCTTCTTATTTCTATAGATGAAAAAACTATTAAACATCATTTTATTAAAGAATTATAAGGGTCAACAGTGTTAAACTAAGGAATTTGACACATAATTTGTGTAAGAACTATTAGGCGATCCGCGAGCGTTCGGCATTAGGCGTGTTTAAAGCGTACAGTCGGACGCTTAGGGCGTAAGCCTCTCAGAACTAAGCCCCGAGACGAGTCCCAAAACTGTCTTTTAAAATACTGCTATGCAATAATGTTCAACCATTATAATCAACACGAGATGCTATTTTCGATATTAAACTCCCCCGCCCCCCACCCCCAAAAAAAAAAGTAGAATCAAAATGGTTCCAGCACATCAAACTCTTGCCAATTAATGGCTCTCGAACCAATAAAACTAAGCAAAATTTTCTTTATCGTTACATTTTCCATTTAAACAAAAATAAAATAAAAATGCATATGTGCTTTCTATTCAAGAGAAAATAATTCTCTCTCCTTTAATCAGAAATCTCTGATTCGAGCCTTGAAAAAATCCTGATAGAGCGCACTTTTCTTTTTAATGAACTCATCAAACTTCTGTACAGTATCAAACATCGGGTGAAAACAAAAACAACTCTCGCCGCGGAAATCCTAGAATTCACAACATATGTCGGATCAAACCATAAACAGTCACAAGAGCCATCACAAGTGAGTGATCAACGTTAGCCTCCACAATGAGACTCAAAACATCATCCCCAAATTGAATTGCTGATGATGATTGCTTTTGCTTTACCTGCAAAAAATAAAATCACCCAATCTATTAAAACTTAAAACAAACACCACTTTAAAATTATGGAAGGCATAATTAAGTGTATAATAGTATCTCAATAGGTTTTTAGATCATGAGATATATGATTACATATTTCAATATAGTATTAGAACAGACCAAATTATAGATTCAAGTGTTATGCATCGTCGCATATTATCGATTATTTTAATCTGCTTGATCGATGCAAAAGAATCCGACTCACATCCGGCCGAGGAGTGTGTCGAAGATATAATATAGTCGATAAAAATATGCTCTTTCTAACAACTTAACTTTATAGATGAGATTGTCACACAACTACAGTAGATTAAAAGATACATAAAACATACCTCTGCAATAAGTCTGTTTTCTTTGTTGACAATCTTGAATCCTAGCTTGCCTGGTAAAGCAAAAATCTTATAGCTGTTTGTATCAGCAATATTATCACACCCAAAAATGACATCATAGTTTAAGTCTCCCGTGAGTAAATTGCCATTTTTTCTAACTTGAAAACATGGTATCTCCTCATCCATCTTATAGCCATTCCAATGTCCAAAAAGTGATGATTTCTGAAAAAGAAATAGAAAAATCATTCAATTATTATAAGCATAAATTAGGGTAACCTGAATATTCATCATACTATTTTTAGATTAAAAAATGTGAAATGATTTTTGTTTTACCTTTTTAAGTAGAGAAAAGAGAACTGTTCCATGGAGATCCATGAGATGAACTTGTTTGCTACATTTTTTGTTGTAATTGTCGATTCGATAAACAAGCTGACCTTTTGAATCAAAAACAGCACAGCCATTTCCATGGAATACTAGTGATTTCATCCATAGAGTAAATATTTCTCTTTTTGTTGTCACGTATGTACTTGTAGAAGAATATGAAGAACAAGAAGAAGAAGATGTTTGTGGATAAATTCTTGCCATTGGAAAAGCTATACAGAATAATTGAGTTTGAGAATTGAGATAGAAGACGCCTTTAAATAGACTAAAATATATTCTAACTGTTTCAAGAAATGTACTGGTTGAGAAAGTACCACTTAGATAAGTAAACTAATTATTGATATGTCCCACTTAAAAGTGAATAATGTCAAGGATTGTGATAAAGTTCAAATTAAAAAATTTGATCTCTTACTTATTAGTTTATTTATTAATTTGTCAAAAGTCCAAAAACTAAAACCAGCCGTTTTCTTTATAAGAATTCGTCATCTTCGTTCTTTGATGAATTAATTATTATGTGTTTCTTTGTTCAATAAGGGTGGTCGCCTAGAATGATAATGGAAAGAAAATGAAGGAGTAATGATCACGTTTAAAAGAATAGCCCTATATATAGGGAAAGGTTTGTTTTGTCATTCATTATGTTGGCCATTCAGGGTTCGAGACATTATTTTGAAATGTAATATGCTTCTTTCAAGCTCCACCCCCTTTTTTAAGTATATATATTTTGATGGTACTCTTTTGGTAGTTGCTTCTAGTACACCATAAATGATGAAAAAGATAAAAAGTGCATTTTAGTCAGTGGTAATAAATACGTGGTATACTCCAGTTTTTAAAGCGTTCATGTCGCAAGAAAGAAATATTTATTTGTTGCTTTATCACCTTGTCGATTGTTAGCAAGAATTTTTTTAACCTACTATGGTGTAGT
Organism: Lycium barbarum; assembly: GCF_019175385.1. Taxonomy (NCBI): domain Eukaryota; kingdom Viridiplantae; phylum Streptophyta; class Magnoliopsida; order Solanales; family Solanaceae; genus Lycium; species Lycium barbarum. The sequence goes on along the minus strand of NC_083343.1, from coordinate 113,212,769 downwards.
AGGGACTTAATTTCTTAGAGATGAGGGACAAAATTGAATTGGCAACCCACTTAATGTTTTTGCCTTTTTTCTTTTTTATGTCATATAGCATTATATGTTTCATTGCTGTCGTAAGGACATGACTTTTAAAAGTTTATTTTTCTCGACTGCAAGAAATCGCAATTGCTAGTCCTCTCCGGTGTAACATTACCAGGAGGTTTTTACATTACCAATTAATCAAGAACCTTATTGCTAACATGAAAAAAATGAAGCTACTATTGCTTAAGCTTAAGTTATATACCTACAATGGTTGTGGTTGAGTGGTAAATATTCTTTCATCATTAATTAGAGGTCTTGGGTTCGCGTATTGTAGATAGAGTCGTCTTTATTAGAGAGCGTTTTATCTCCAACATGGAACTTCCTGGCGTGAACCCAAATTTGGTCAAGTCCCTACGTGGGTACGATATACCAGGTGCGAAACCAAATGGTTGAACAGTTGAATAAATACGATAAAAAAAATATATATATATAAATTGTGATACCGATCCCTAGAGTTATTTGACACCTACTAGAATTTGAATTGGACAAAGGAACTAAGACTTAGAATAAGTAAGCTTTTGAAGGAACCAACAAAAAAATAAAAAATAAGCCATGCTCAAAATTATACATGTAGGTATTAGAAGGAATTCAACTCTCAAGTTCTTTCCTATTTTCTTTCTATATATACACCATTATTAAAGCACATGATACAATTGTGCAGTAAAGACTGAAAGAGATACATAATAGCATGAGACTCACGAGCTTTAAGAAAAGTCAACCTGTGGCCTCACAAGGGATATCCCTAAACAATTCTAAGTTACAGTTCAATCTTTCAAATGACATAGTCATACATTTTAACGTGTGTGGGGTTGGTGATATTGCAATGAAATTACAGTTACAATTGAAAAATAAAAATGAAGAAATAAAATTTCTTCGGCTGAGGCGCGGATATCTCGCTCTCTTTAAGGAGATTCAAGCCCACTGCAGCAAATTTACCGGTCCAGCAGTAAGTCTTTCTGACTTGTCCCCTCCAGGATACAACAGCCCGAACATGTCGTATAACTCAACAAACTCTGGACAAGATGTTGAGTCCAAAGCTCCACCAAAGAAGAACACCTTCCTTCAACTAATAAACTCTTTTATTTTTACTTTCCTCACTTTTTATGAATTCTCCAAAGGATATATATTTTCCTCTCTACTCTCACAAGCTAAGAATTTTTTCTATGTATATGAATTGGTAAGTGATATCATCCTTATATAATGGATGAAAAGGTATAGTGGTCACATTGTTTTGACCACAAAAACGTGACAAACATTTATACCAAATTATTTATTTGTGGCTGCTACAAATGTGAAAAACATTGGCTGCTACAAATGTGAAAAACATTGGCGGCTACCATGGTCAACTTTTGTGGCTGCCATTGTTTTCACATTTTTTACCACAAAAAATGTGAAAGACATGGTCAACTTTTGTGGCTGCCCAAATAAAAAAAAATTGCATGGCATGGCACAAAAACATGAGGAACTTGGACAAAATGTGAAAGACATTTGTAATATTAAAATGCTCAAAAAAACCTTACAATCCCCCACTCATTTTAATATTAATATAAGAGAGTTTATCAGTTGAAGGTAGATTAATATGCGTAATGAAGGTGTGCTCTGCATTGAACCTCCACTTAGTAAAACAATAATCTTTACTCCAGAGCCGTAGTGGTCTCAGACTTGAACTATGACTGCTTTAGGGAAATAAAGAATTACTGCTTACACATAATAATCAAGGTGTTGACATGAGCTTTAATAGCCAGCACATTACGGCTTTGTGCTATCCCAGTTTTCATGAGTGCTTTTGAGAACGAGCCCAATTCTTATAGGAAACGGCCTATTTCCACACTCACATAGGTGAAATCTGTCAAGAGTGCTTCTGTATCTTAACACCCCACTCATACGAGCTACAAAGTTTCATTAAGAGTTTATAAACTCAACCTCCACAAATTGTTACAGAATAATGCATTTACACCATAGGGAGGGAATAAATAAAATAGTGCATTTTTCTCAACAAGTCATCATATGATTCGTTTTTCCCATTGAACCTGGTTATAGGATCTCTAGTCCCCAGGTTGGGTTTCCTCATATACGACTCATGAATTTATGGGCTTCAATCCCATCCCCCTCGATGTGCTCCAGACCTTTTCTCTTGCCAAGGCCTTGGTTAGTGGATCTGCAAGATTATCACAAGATTTGACATAATCAACATTAATTGTACCACTTGTCAAATATGATCTCACAGTACTGTGTTTTCTCCTTATAGGTCTGGATTTACCGTTATAATAACGGTTTTGAACTCTACCAATTGCAGCGGTGCTATCACAATGAATTAAAATAGGAGGAATTGGTTTTTCAAAATAAGGAATTTGAAATAATAAATCTCTTAACCAATTCGCTTCTTCACTAGCTGAAGCTAAAGCAATGAGTTCAGCCTCCATGGTAGAGTTAGCAATAATAGTTTGCTTTTTTGATTTCCAACAAATAGCACCACCTGCCAACGTAAAAATATAACCGGTGGTAGAACAGGAATCACCAGATAAAGTGTTCCAATCTGCATCAGAAAAGCCTTCAAGTACAACATGATATTTTTTTATAAAACAAGTCATAGGTTTTTGTACCAACTAAATATTTCATAACTCTCGTTATGACATGCCAATGTTCACTACCTGACTTGCTTGTAAACCTGCTAAGTACTCCAACTGCATACGCAATATCAGGCCTAGTGCAATCAGTCACATATCTCAAACTTCCAATTAAGCTAGCATATTCCTTTTGATTTATCACATCATTGTCACTTTGAACAGGAAACAAGTGAACACTTGAATCAAAAGGAGTTATAACATGCTTGCAATCAAGAAAGTTATATTTTTTCAATATTTTCTCAACATAATGTGACTGGTCAAGGAATATTCCATCACATGTTTTAGTAATTTTTATTCCAAGAATTAAATTTGCCTCACCAAGATCTTTCATGTCAAAATGGCTTCTAAGAATATTTTTAGTTTCACCAATACCATTCATGTTAGAGCCAAAGATCAATAAATCATCAACATAGAGGCAAACAATAACATGTGAATTATTCCAAGACTTATGATAGATGCACTTATCACATTCGTTTGTTTTAAAACCATTTTCAATCATGCAGGAATCAAATTTCTCATGCCATTGCTTTGGTGCCTGTTTCAAGCCATATAGGGATTTAGTAAGTTTACACACTTTGCTTTCTTGGCCTGCTTCAATAAAACCTTCGGGTTGTTCCATATAAATTTCCCCATTTAGGTCCCCATTTAAAAAAACAGTTTTTACATCCATTTGGTGAATGTGCAAATCAAAAATTGCAGCAATAGCAATTAAAAGCCTTATGGATGTAATTCTAGTTACCGGAGAAAAAGTATCAAAAAATTCTAGGCCTTCTAGTTGTTTAAAACCTTTAGCAACTAGTCTAACCTTATATTTATCAACAGAGCCATCCGGTTTTAACTTTTTTCTAAGGACCCATTTACACCCAATTGTTTTACAACCCGGTGGTAAATCAACTAACTTCCAAGTTTTATTGGAAATAAGTGATTCCATTTCATCATTTACAGTCTCTTTCCAAAAAATAGCATCATGTGAAGATAAAGCTTCTTGTAAATTCAGAGGATCATCTCCAACATTAAAAACATAAAAATCAGGACCAAAATCTTTTTCTACTCTAGCTCTTTTACTTATTCTTAACTCAAAATCATCACTTTCTTTATTTTTCAAAACAGAAGTAGAAGAGTTAGGTAGTGACAAAATATTTTCGTTAGTCCTATGACCCCCACTATTTTTTGAATCAAATGGAAATTTATTTTCATGAAAAATAGCATCTCCTGATTCTATTATTATATTATTTTCAAGACTAAAAAATCTATAGGCTGTACTATTTGAAGCATAACCAAGAAGAGCACAAGTAATAACTTTTTTACCCAATTTACTTATTTTGGGATCCATTAGCCTTACATAAGCTAAACAACCCCAAACTCTTAGATATCCCAAATTTGGCTTGTGACCTCTCCACAACTCAAATGGTGTTAATTTAGTCTTTTTATGAGGCACACAATTCAACACATAACAAGCAGTTAAAATAGCTTCACCCCAAAAATTTAAAGGTGCACTAGTCTCAATAAGCATGACATTTGTCAACTCAACCAAAGTTCTATTTTTTCTCTCCGCTACACCATTAGATGCAGGAGAGTAAGGTGGAGTAGTTTCATGAATTATTCCCAACGATCTAATAAAAGAATTAAACTCATTAGACTCATATTCACGGCCTCTATCACTTCTAATTCTTTTTATTTTTCTACCAAACTGATTTTCAACTTCATGGAGATAAATTTTAAAATTTTCAAAAGCATCACTTTTATTTTTCATCAAGAAAACATATGTATACTTAGAAAAGTCATCAATAAAAGTGATAAAATATTTATTTCCTCCACGAGTTAAAGTTCCTCCAAGTTCACAAATATCAGTATGAATTAACTCTAATAATTCAGTTTTTCTTTCAACTTGAAAATGAGGCCTTTTTGTGATTTTGGCTTTACTACAAGCTTCACATTTTTCAAAATCCTTTTTAATCATGGGGATTAATCCTAAACTACTCATGTTTCCCACATAACGATTATTAATATGACACAAACGAGCATGCCAAAAATTAGTGGAAGAAAGCATGTAAACAGAATTAGTAACTTTATTCATCTCAACATTCAACTTAAACATCCCATCACAAGCATATCCCTTTCCCACAAAAATACCTTTTTTCACTATTACATATTGATCAGACTCAATAATTTGTTTGAAACCTGCTTTATTTAGAAGAAAACTAGACATCAAATTTTTTCTCATGGAAGGAGTAAAAAGTACATCTTTTAGAGTTAACACCCTTCCTGAGGTAAAGCTCAACTCGACATCTCCCTTTCCAAGCACTTGAGTAGTGTGAGAATCACCAAGCATGATGATTTTGGGCTCCTCAAATGGAGTATACACTTTGAACCAATCTTTGTCATAGCAGACATGACGGTTTGCACCAGAATCAGCCCACCATCCATCAACATTTTCAACCATATTTATGTTTGTTATCACCGCCACAAGTGGCTCTTCGGTAACGTTCGCCTGAGGTGCAGGACCACGTTTCCAAAACTTGCAAAATCGAGCAATATGCCCACTCTTGCCACAGACAAAGCATGGTCCTTCATTTTGTGTTTGTTGATTTTTTGCTTGGTTGATACCACCATTATTTTTCTTGGGAGGTCTACCATTATATTTCTTGAATATTTTCTTCTTAGGCTTCATAGAGGTATTTTTGTTAGCATTAGGAGCAGCATTATCTGAAGTAATTAAATTTACCTTATTTGTGACGAGTTGTAAGTTGCTCTCTTCCGTTTGCAAAAGTGCATCTTGGCCCCTTGCTTCTTCCTCCATGCGGATTCGCATAATCAACGTCTCAAGAGAGGTTTCCTTCTGTTTGTGGCGCATAGTTTTTTGAAATTCCTTCCATGAAGGTGGAAGTTTATCTATTATGCCACAAACAATAAGGTTATCTCCAATTTTTATATCCTCGGACCTGAGCTCTCCAACGATCATTATAAAATCTTGGGCTTGGTCTACCACTGATTTGTTGTCCACCATTTGGAAACGAAAAAATCTACTAGCAGCATATTTTTTCGCCCCAGCCTCCTCGGTATCATATTTACTCTGCAACGCTTTCCAAATTTTCTTTGCAGTAGAGTAAGTTCTATCATAATAATCATAAAAATTATCTGATAGACAATTAAGTAAATAATACCGACACTTGTATGAATCTTCATCATACTTTTCAGTTTTTTCTTGAAGAGAAATAAGTTCTTCATCATTCATGGAAGTGTTGTCTATTTTATTTGGATTCTTCTCAGTTAACACATAAGAAACATTGAGAAGGCTTAAGTAGAAAAATACTTTACCCTTCCATCTCTTAAAATGAGTACCGTTGAACCGAAATGGCTTGTTAAGATCTCCTACTTTGACATCCGCCGATTTTTCAATTGTAGCCATTTGAATCTCCTTAAAATTGTTGGTGATATTGCAATGAAATTACAGTTACAATTGAAAAATAAAAATGAAGAAATAAAATTTCTTCGGCTGAGGCGCGGATATCTCGCTCTCTTTAAGGAGATTCAAGCCCACTGCAGCAAATTTACCGGTCCAACAATAAGTCTTTCTGACTTGTCCCCTCCAGGATACAACAGCCCGAACACGTCGTATAACTCAACAAACTCTGGACAAGATGTTGAGTCCAAAGCTCCACCAAAGAAGAACACCTTCCTTCAACTAATAAACTCTTTTATTTTTACTTTCCTCACTTTTTATGAATTCTCCAAAGGATATATATTTTCCTCTCTACTCTCACAAGCTAAGAATTTTTTCTATGTATATGAATTGGTAAGTGATATCATCCTTATATATTGGATGAAAAGGTATAGTGGTCACATTTTTTTGACCACAAAAACGTGAGAAACATTTATACCAAATTATTTATTTGTGACTGCTACAAATGTGAAAAACATTGGCTGCTACCATGGTCAACTTTTGTGGCTGCCATGGTTTTCACATTTTTTACCACAAAAAATGTGAAAGACATGGTCAACTTTTGTGGCTGCCCAAATAAAAAAAAATTGCATGGCATGGCACAAAAACATGAGGAACTTGGACAAAATGTGAAAGACATTTGTAATATTAAAATGCTCAAAAAACCTTACATGTGGTATCAGAGCAAATAAAGGTCTGTATTCAAGTCTCACAGCCATCATCATCCATTATAAAAAAAAATAAAAAATTCCACGTATTTGACGCATAAATAAAAAAAAGAATCAGGTTTTCAATTGCTAGTCCTGTCCAGTGTAATATTAATTATCAGGAAGTATTTACGTTCTTTACCAATTGATCGAGAATGATCGATCGTTCTTGCTTTGAAGAAAAATAAAGCAAATCCATTACTGAAACCTAAGTTATCTATGTCTTATTTAAAATTTTATATACTTGATTGGGGCTTCTCGTGAAAGCATAGATCGTAAAAGTGGATAGTAAATTAATTGCGAATATGTCTTTGAACGGACAGGGGAGAACTTCTAGCCATCTGATTTGTGTTTTTATGACTTAATTTGCAGTTTGAATTAATCCAATAACAATGCGATCTATTTAGAAGATTAAATTAAAGGGACGTATACTATCATTTCATGACTATTCAAATGTTTGAACAGTTGAACAAATACGTGTTGTTATAAAAAAGAATTAAAAGATATGGGATATCTTATTCAATTTAATCACGAAACAACTAATAAATTTTTAAAAGGAACAGGAAACGATATAAAAGAAAGAACATTAAAAAAAAAAAAATGATACCAGTTCCGAGCGTTATTTAACACCTACTATAATCTGAATCAGACAAAGGATATAGTAGAAGTAAGAATTAGAAGAGACCAAATAACAAAAATAAGCCATGCTCAAAATATATGTATATATGGGCAATAGGAGGAGTTCAACTCTCAAGTTATTTCCTATTTTCTTCCAATATACTCCCTCCGTCCACTTTTATTTGTTCACTATATAAAAAATAGAGTTACAATTTACTTGTCCAATTGAAAAACCAAGAGATAATAAATACTGCAGTGAAATCTACAACTAAAATGTGATGCCCAGCTCAAATTTGCCGGTTAATTTGCTGCAATTAACGGAAAAGTCAGAGAAGGCGAAGAATTACGTTAGCTCAAAATTAGGAAAAAAAAAAAAAAGTTACTAAGTTTAGAAAATCAAGAAATTCCTAATAAAGAATGCTTTCTTTTTCACTGGATCTTTTGCGTTACGATTCTGATTAATTGGGCTTAAAGGAATGATTAGTTTCGGATGCTAGATGGTTAAAATGAATCGATTTTATGACACAAAGTAAGAGAAGGATAATCATTATCACCCTTCAAACACACATATATAGTTTAAAACCTAGGCATGTAGATAAAGTTTAAATTAAAATGAATCTCTGACTGATTAATTAGTTTCTTCGTCATCCAGAGTCCACACAATAAAACCAAACTTCGGTTTTACTTCCACATGTTCACAGTAATGTTCACATGACCTTTTTATTTTGATCCTTAATTTCTAAGAAGTCTTTAAAAATACTCCAATTTTCTATGATATCATTAAATAGGTTCAACATTTAATACGTAGTAAGACTGAAAATACTAAGTTCCTCACGATTTTTTACACATTCCAAGTTTGATTGCCATGAATATAATAGTATGAGACTTTCAAGTCCTTCCCTGAATGCCAATATGTCAAGTTAATAGTATTATACAAATTTTAATTAAGAGTAATTTAATCAAATTATCTACTCATTTTTTTAGATTTTTTTTTTAAAGATGTGTTAAAAATTAAGTGGACACTTGTTTTGAACCGGAGAGAGTAACGAATTCGCCATCTTCTTCCTTTCATGAATTAATTAACTATGAACTTTTGTACCCAAAATAAAGCAGCCTAAAAAGAAAAATGAAAACGAAAGCAGCAATGATCAAGTTTAAAAGCATATTTTATATATTTATATATGTGGGGAAAGGTTATTTTGTTATTCATTATGATTATGTTTGTCCCTATCAGTGTTATGGTTCGGAGACATTCTTCGCTATATTTAAAGAACACTACTACACTAACCCCCTTCTTCACTTTGAGTACGTAGTGCTCTTCTTGTACTTGCTTTTTGTGTAGCAGAAATTGGTGGAAACCAAAAATCTATAATAGACGACCACTATAGAATTTTAATTGCCAATGCACTGCTTACATTTGCTGTTAGGTAAAGCTAAAATCATCGTAAAATTGTTTTGTTTTTCATGAATACCAAAAGTCTTAACCACTGTAATATCTAGCAAGTCGAGTCTTATGTCGGTCATATAGAACACCAACACATAGAAAAAGGGATGAAGAAATCGTCCATGACTTGACATTGCTGGTAGAATGCTACCTCCAATTTCCTTGTCACGACCCAACCCACGGGTCGTGCGGGCACCTACAATGTTACTAACCTAGTAGGCGAACCCTTACCAACTAAACCCAACATTTAAAACGATTATGACAACCATCTTTAAAAATTACAGAATTAAAGTAAAAACTTCGTACAGACTGTTTCAAAACACAATAAATCTAAAAGGAAATTTCCCGGGATCTAATCTAGACAGGTATAAGAGCTCCTATAGGACAGGAAGCCAATGAATGACGCAGCCTCTGCCTGGAGTGAGATGAGTGAGGTTGTAGGAGAATGCCTGATAAATCCACACGTCGAAACTTCAACTAAAACCCTGCAACATATCTACACCCAAAAAAAGTGTGGCAAGAGTAGTATCAGTACACCACATGTACTGGTAAGCATCATAGGTCGACTAAGATTAGTTCACGCAACACAATATAAAGCCGATAGGTCAATGAACCTCAAGATTCGTGCTAAGGATTATTACCCCCTCACCACTTACCTTTCCTCTCTCAACTGCTCGCTTCCTTTCATTCAACCTATTGACTCTCGTCTCCACGCTTACCATCTATTAATCCCTTCTCCACCCAGACTCTCAATGAAAACAAAAATAAAAATAAAAATTGCAATACCAACGACAGTAGTACACACAAGTATAATCATGAAAATATGAGATGTAGTGCAATGCAAAATGCGATGTAAGGGCCCAACCACACTGTACATACATGCTATCTGATGTCATAACTCAGTAGTCATGACCTGCAGGGGACCCATGGTGTTCATGTACCACTCGTTTCGGATTCACTCCTCGGACCCGAGCATAAACCTCCACTCCGGAACGAACCTCGGACACGGATCCAAATCATATACATATTCCACATATTCAACTCAACGGCCACAAGACCAGGTAACACAATGCCCATACTCAGCCTTGCATGCTACATGTATTTTCTCATAAAACCATGTAACGCAATGCAACGATGCAATATATATATATCAAACCAATCATAAATCCTGCCCTTGAGGGCATAGTGCCAATCCAACTCAATATAGTTCTTTCAATACAAATCTCTTTTTTCCAAGGAAAACAACCATGTGAATATTTAGCACAATCGGGTAGATGGAAATCACTCACTTCTAGGGTTGCATAAATTAAACACGAAGTACCCCTCAGTGATAACAACACTTTCTATTAATAATAACTCATTATTACCCAAGCTATCATTTACACAATATTTTAGTCACATTAAAGAGTATGTCCATCCAAACTCCATGTCCAAACACCTAATCATGCAGTCTCTCATCATCTCTAAAAGTATGTACGATTCGCTAATCAAAGTCTAACTCAAGTAAACCATAACCTAACTCGTTGACGAATAGCTAATTGAATCTCCATGAATTTCTCGTCTTCCTAGCCTTCATCCAAATTCATGAGTCGTAATATTCGTAGGGAATGGTGGGAAGGAAATTTAGAAAGGTTTTTTTTTTCTTGGTGTCAAGGGTTTTTCTTTCATATGGAACCCTAGGAGGAGCCCTTAGGAGTCTTCCATTGAAAAAGGAGAGAAAATACACTAAGTGACAAAAAACGCGTCACTGCCCCGCGTGGACCGCTGCGAAGGTCGATAAGCCGCTATGGCGGTCCCTGGCCCGCAATTTCTAATTCTTTCCGAAATTGATTTTCCCCACTTTTAACGCTTAAATCACATCATAAAGCTTATTATTTACGACCCTAGACCTAGATTGGGCACGGGTTAGCAGAATATTAAATAACGATCGGACGGGTCGCTACATTCCTATATGTTCGATAGAGCCAAAGATTTCCCCCACTAATCGGAGTACGCTGATTACCCCCAAAGCGTACATGATAGTTACCACCTATCATACAACTTTCTAAGTTAACTTCTCTTTCTGTTCATTCCACTCTGTCGATCGATGGTAGTAGAAGAATTTGTAACCCGGCCCCCCGAAGCGTTTTACATAATGGTTCCTGCTTCCTACCCATAATTAACATGTATCTCTCCTGGTCATACTTTATAAGTATCACCTCATAGACCCCCACCCCAACGCTATCCTCCTTATTAGTGAATCGGAACATAGTGCATAGATACTATTTGATACAGCGGGACGAGACTGTTTACCCCGGATTCGGGTAATCAATTAAATTTATAGGTGGGTATAGGATATGTGTTTTGTTCTTGATGTGTACTAGACAAAGAAAACAAAATATTTGAAGGTTAGCGATATATAGAGGTTAGTGAGCAATGTATGATACTTGATAGATGAAATGCACTAATCACAATGACAGACGTCCTTGGCCGAATTAAATGATGGAAGAATTAGTATACAAGAGTTTCTTTGTTACAAATGTTCTTGGAAAGTAAGAAGAGCCCAACCCCCGTAAGGGAGGTAGATATGCCCTATTTATAGCAGTGAGCCCATGGGCCTCATACAATATGAATTAATAAAATAACAAGCAAAAAAAGACAGCCCCTGCACGGATTTGGTGGGATTGGACTGACGGCGCCGTCTGACACACGCATAGTTGGTGGCCGACCATGACGTGACACCACTGGTGCGCTTCAGCAACGGTCATAACGGACCAACGGATACACGGGCAAACGGTGTCCGGATCAACGGTGATGAACCCTCGGGAAGAGTCCCCGAACCATCGGTGGCACAGAGACCGGACCAAAGGGCGCCTCTGCTCAGCTTCGATTAAAGCGCTTATCCGGGAAGGTGTGACGCCCCTCGTTCAAACTCCCGGCCCTTTTCTTCCTCCGATCCATATTTTCTCCGGATATGACTCATATCCGGTTTCTACCGTATACAGATAGCCCCCACGCTTCCCGAGTCAACGATCCATCGGAGTAACGGGAAGTGAATGAATCATACAACCGACCTCCCGGTTGGCCTATTCTTATCTCCTTATTTTGGCGGGAATAGTTGCGTCATGCCTTTTCCTTCGACGGCCACGTGTCCTGCTCCGGATGGTCCGCTCCTGCCAACCGCCTTTTGCACGTCGTTTCGGGTCGCTTCGCATTAATGATGGGGCACGTGGCGATCCCCGATTGGCCCTCCTCGATAACCGTTCCCATCCTTATGCCTATATAAAGCCCCTCATCTCCTCATTTTTTCACTTTTACGATCTTCTCTTTTGTTTCTTCTCTCCTCTGCGTTCTACCTTCATCCTTCCTACAACAAATCTACTACCAAATCTTCACTTATTTTTACGTGAAAGGGAGATTAATTTTGTCATCATTCTCGCCAACTGCCCTTTGCTCCAGTTGCTCTTCAAATCACCATTTCCTCCGTTTCCTTTGTATTATCTTTCGAAATTCCCTTCCCTTCATTCCTACAACATGTCTGAAACCACTTCTCCCGAAGTTCCCTCGGTTTCATCCCCGAGGGCCGAGACTGTGTCTCCGACTAAACAAAGGAGCAACCCCGAGACCACGGCCTCAGATATTATACCGGTCAAATTTAACTTCAATAAAGACCTCGAGGCGGAAAAGCCCTCTGCCGTCTCAGACCGGGGTTACGACGTGAGGCGATATCCTTCTTCCGTAACCGAGGATAAGCTTGACATAGTCCGGGCAGACTGCGGGTGGAACACACGCCCAGTGAGGGTTTTTGCACCCGGGCCGGACGAATCCATTACTGACCACCGGGAAGGGTTCTTGTACGTGTACTCTTAACCCTTTACCCTTAAACTCGACCCCCCGATTGATCCGGTCATACTGGATATGTGCCGGACCTATGGTGTGACTTTGGCACAGATCGGCCCGATCGTTTGGAGGGTCGTTGCTTGCCTCCGGCTGCTGGCCAACAGAGCCGAGAAGGAATTCTCGCTGGGCCACCTAATACGCTTGTATTCTCCGAGAATATTCCGGGGCGGTGTCATAAAACTAACCAAGCGTAGCCGGAACCCGTTCTTCTCAAAGATGGACGAAGAGCGGGACAGGGGATGGCTAGAACGCTATGTCCGGGTAAAAACCGAGGACATAATCCCGGCCGCCCATCTACCTTTTCCGGAGAAGTGGAACGATAAGCGTAAGTTCGATCCTTTGAGCAATCGTCCTTACTTGTTTAGCCGTTTTTAGTGTTGTTTCCTTATTACCCCTTCCTTATTTTTTGTAGCAAACGGATTTGTTCCCCCGGTTATTCGTGATCTGAGTGAATGGGTCACGACACTCCTCGGCCAGCTTCCCTATGAGGACCGAACATGGGCCCATTTGTCACGTGGTCGATGGATTGCTCAAAATCATGGTAACGTTTGACTTTCCTCCGTTTTTGTTGCATCTTTAGCCATTCACGGTTGTCAGTTTTCTCAGCCCTGCATATGCCTTTATCGTTCAGGTTTGCCGAAGGGCTCGGTGGCATCCAGATCGGAGTCGAAGGTCGCTTCCCTTGCTCCGGCGTCCGCGTTCGACACGGCGGGTTCTTCCCGTGTTCTTGCCGAAGCTGCCAAAAGGAAACAACCCTCCGAAAAGGTGTTACCCGGCCCCCGAGAGAAGAAGCGGAGCCCGGCATCATAGTTCGAAGGGTCGACCCGGCTCCGTCAACGACTCCAGTACCCGAGGAGACCGCCTCCGTTCCGCCTTTGCCTTCTGTCAACGAAGGTCTCTTGATTTCCGTTTTTCCTTCAGGTACGGAAGAAATCCTCTCCCCGGCTCCTCTCCGGTCGGTTGACTTTGTCGACATTTCAGGTGAAACTTCTCCGGAAGATACTCCCCTGCAGAGGAGGAAGGGACCGGGGGAAACGGCTGTCACTGCAGCCGATCAAAGGATTGCCCCAGTTCTGGAGACCGAAGCCCCCATTTACGCACATCCGTCTCCCGACCATGAACCTGTTTCCACTGCGGATCCCCCGGTCTTTGCCAGAAACATTGAGTCCACGCCAAGTTCATCTACCCCGGCTCGGAGAGCTGAATATTTTGAAGATATGTTTTCAACCACTCCTCCTGCTACCGGTGAAACTGCGGGTTTCGGCCATCTGCCAATTCCTCGGGCCACGAGGCCGGCTAAACGACAGTCAGAATCTAGCTCTAGAGATAACCTGGTGACCATCTTCCCAGCCCCGAGCGTAGAACCAAGAAGGACTAGATCGGCCGTAATCACCGTCCCCGAGGATTGCGGCTTTCTATCGCGCCCGGTGGGAGTAGCAAGCTACTTACGGCCTCTTGTCTCCGACTCGGACAAGCATAAAATGACCGGGGTCACCTGGCAGTGCCTTATGAACGAAGGCATGCACGCGGGCAACCGGGTAAGACCCTCAGCCACCCTTATATATCATCAGACTTTATGCTCACTTTTTTTGATTCTTTGTGTTTGTTTTTCTTGCAGAGTGTGATACTGGCCAATGAGGCCTTCATCCGTGCCCAACACGAGATGGACGATCTTCGAGGCCAACTAGATGCCCAAGGCCGAGAAACGGAGAAATATAAGCATCTTCTCCGAGAAAAAGAGGAAGAGTTGGGTCGGGCGGTTGTTCTTGCCAACCTTCGTCCCGAGCTCGATGCGGCCAAGGATGAAAATCGTCGTTTGAAGAGCGAATTAGTCTCCATGACCGATTATAACCGAAGCCTTGAGACTGAGAAGATTGGCCTTAGCCGAGACAAAGCCCATTTTTCGTCGAGGCTGGACGAGCTGGAGACCACCGTATCCCAACTCCGGGGGGAACTGGATTTGGTGAAGGCCGATGCAGCGGGCCTATCCGAGAGGAACCGGCTACTGGAATCCGACACCGCTCTGTATAAAGAACGTATGAGAGTTTTTGAAGGGAAAACCGAGGAGCGGTCTCGGATATGTGAGGGCTTGAAAGCCGAGCTGGAGGAGGCGGTGAGCGCCAACGATGTTCTTAAGGCTGAGCTAGAAGCTGCTGTTCATATGAGGAATATTGCTGTGGCGAACTAGGCCGAGCTGGAGACTAAGTTAGCTAAAGCCGAGGCTGATTTAGAAGAAGCCTGGAAAGGCGTGGAGGCGGCCGAGGCTCATACCGCCATCGTCGCCGAGTACGAGAAGTGGAAATCTCGGCGGCTCACCGTCGAAGAAGCCGAGCACGGATTCTCCGATCTTCCGGCCCTGATAAACCAGGCCAAAGGAATGGAGGAGGAGGCAAACCACGCCCTCGGGTCCGATTCAGACGATTCCGAGAGAACCGAGTCCGATCATTCTGCCTCCAGTCATCTAACATAAGATTTTTACTTGGCTTTTGCCTTTTGCCTTTTGCCTTTGCTGGCTTTTTGATCTTTGATGTGAAAGTGTTCTTTGTAAAAGTACCTTTTGTATATATGAAAGTTGCACTTTTCTTGTTTCTTTATTTGAGTGCTCGTTTTTATTTTGCTTTGAATTATCGGTCCATTTTTCGGACAAGATGACCCGTAGTCATTGATTAATTCTGCCCGTAGGGCCTACTAAGATGTTTTGTGACCTCGGATCTTTCCGTGCCCGTGATAGGCGCCTCTTTAGGACCGGCATTTTTTGTGACCGGTTCGTAATGACCTCGTTGACCATGTCGAATTTCTACCACAGTGCCTGGTGTAGGGCGTATAAATTGAACAACGCCGAAATACGACCAATGCCATGGTCTTTGTATTGTAAATGTTCGTACATATGAGAATTTTTATTTCTTGTATCTTTCCCGTAGCAAACATTAAATGGGACACGATTCATTATGATCGTTTGGTCCTTACATCGAAGGCGATGACCGGTGGCCAGCCTTTATTTTTTCCGTGGAAAATGCTGAATGGGACACGATTCATTATGATCGTTTGGTCCTTACATCGAAGGCGATGACCGGTGGCCAGCCTTTATTTTTGCCGTGGCAAATGCTGAATGGGACACGATTCATTATGATCGTTTGGTCCTTACATCGAAGGCGATGACCGGTGGCCAGCCTTTATTTTTGCCGTGGCAAATGCTGAATGGGACACGATTCATTATGATCCTTTGCCCGTTACACCGGTTACCCTGTACGGTCCTTCCCAGTTCGGTCCTAGCTTTCCCTCGTTGGGGTTCTTTGTATGTAATGTGATTTTTCGAAGCACCAAGTCCCCCACTTGGAAATGCCGAAAGTTGGCTCTTCGGTTGTAATACCTTTCCATCCTCTGCTTTTGTGCCGCTATGCGAACCGACGCTCCTTCGCGTAGCTCATCCGCGATGTCGAGCTTCACGGCCATAGCCTCCCCGTTTGATTCTTCGGTGGCATATCTGAAAAGGAGGGTCGGTTCGCCAACCTCCACAGGGATGAGGGCTTCGGCTCCGTAAACCAATGAGAACGGGGTTTCCCCCGTGCTTGATTTGGATGTGGTTCTGTAAGCCCAGAGCACCTCCAGGAGTATTTCCCTCCAATTATGCTTCGATGCCTCAAGTCTCTTCCTCAGATTTTGGATTATCGTTTTGTTCGTTGATTCTGCCTGCCCGTTTGCACACGGGTGATACGGGGTTGACACAATTTTCTTGATCTTCAACCCTTCGAGGAAACTGTTGACCTTGCCACCCACGAACTGGGGGCCATTATCACAGGTTATTTCAGACGGGATGCCGAAGCGGCAGATGATGTGGTCCTATATGAAGTCGATGACTTCCTTTTCTCTTATCTTTTCAAAGGCCTGCGCTTCAACCCATTTAGAAAAATAGTCAGTCATAAACAAAATGAAACGGGCCTTACCTGGTGCCCGAGGTAACGGACCAACAATGTCCATTCCCCACTTCATGAAAGGCCAAGGTGAGATGACCGAATGCAGCAACTCCCCCGGCCGATGAATCATCGGAGCATGCTTCTGACACCCGTCACATTTTTGGACAAAATTTTTCGTGTCCTCGTCCATCCGGTTCCATGCCCTGACGATTTTTCGAACCAAAGCTTCTGCACCGGAGTGGTTGCCGCAGGTCCCCTCGTGCACCTCTCTTATCAGATATTCCGTTTCACCGGGGCCCAAACACTTAGCTAAAGGGCCGAGGAAGGACCGTCGATACAGTTGACTATCCACCAAGCAAAAGCGGGCAGCCGTGGTCCGCAGCGATCGTGACTCCTTCAGGTCCTTTGGGAGCTTCCCCTCACGCAGGTAGTCGATGTACTTATTGCGCCAATCCCAGGTCAAGCCCATTGTGTATATTTCGGCGTGCCCGGTTTCTATGGCCGTGTTTGATAAGTGCACCGTTGCCCCGAGGTTGATTTCCTCCCCCTCAACCGAGGAACCCAAGTTTGCTAATGCATCGGCTTCGCTGTTCTGCTCCCTCGGTATGTGCAGCATGGTCCACTCTTTAAATTGATGAAGCACCACCTGCGTTTTTTCGAGGTACCGCTGCATCCGTTCGTCCTTTACCTCGAATACGCCGTTCACTTGGTTCACGACCAGAAGCGAGTCGCACTTTGCCTCTATTGTTTCGGCTCCCATGCTTCGAGCCAATTCCAAACCTGCAATCATAGCCTCATACTCGGCTTCATTGTTAGTCAATCTAGCAGTTCTAATGGACTGTCGGATGACCTCCCCGGCCGGGGTCCTAAGGACAACCCCATGGCCGAAACCTCTAAGATTCGAGGCCCCGTCCGTATGTAGAGACCAAATGCCCGCGGTCTTTCCCGAGGTCAGCAAAAGTTCTTTCTCGACCTCGGGGACCATGGCCGGGGTAAAATCTGCCACAAAATCGGCCAAGATTTGGGATTTGATGGCCGTCCGAGGCTTGTACTCGATATCGTAACCGCTAATTTCTATAGCCCATTTTGTTAACCTACCGTATAACTCAGGTTTATGCATGATGCTTTTTAAAGGGTAAGTGGTTACCACACATATGTGGTGGCATTGAAAATAAGGTTTGAGCTTTCTGGAAGCGCTTACCAACGCTAAGGCCAGTTTTTCCAAATGGGGATAACGGGTCTCCGCATCCCCCAAAGTTCTACTTACATAATAGATAGGGAATTGCGTACCTGATTCTTTTTGGACTAAAACGCCGCTTACCGCCATTTCGGAGACTGATAAATAGAGGAAGAGTGGCTCATCGGACTTCGGCGTGTGCAGCAACGGGGGGCTGGATAAATACTTCTTCAATTCCCTTAGGGCTTCTTGGCACTCCGGCGTCCAAACGAAGTCGTTCTTCTTTCTGAGCAAAGAGAAGAAACGGTGACTCCTGTCCGAGGACCTCGAAATGAAGCGACTCAGCGCCGCTATCCGCCCGGTGAGCTTCTGTACCCCCTTTATGTTGTTCACGACCTCGATGTCCTCGATGGCCCTGATCTTATCCGAGTTGATTTCAATTCCCCGGTTTGACACCATGAATCCCAGGAACTTACCAGACCTGACGCCGAAGGCACATTTCTCGGGGTTGAGCTTCATGTTGTATCTTCGTAGTACATCGAAGGTTTCCTGCAAATGCTTTAAATGGTCCTCTGTTTCCAGGGACTTAACAACCATATCGTCAACATAAACTTCCATCGTTTTTCCTATTTGTTCTTCGAACATCCCATTAACTAGGCGTTGGTAAGTTGCACCGGCGTTTTTTAATCCGAAAGGCATGACGTTATAACAGTAAGTCCCACAACGGGTGATGAAAGATGTTTTCTCTTGGTCCTCCGGGTGCATCCGGATCTGGTTGTACCCGGAGTAAGCATCGAGAAAACTTAACATTTCATGCCCGGCCGTCGCATCGATCATTCTGTCGATGTGAGGCCATGGAAATGAATCCTTCGGGCATGCCTTGTTTAAATCCTTATAATCGACACACATTCGAAATTTATTACCTTTTTTGGGTACCACCACCACGTTAGCAAGCCAATCCGGGTATTTCACTTCCCGGATGGAACCTATATTCAAAAGCTTCGTTACCTCGTCTTTCACGAAGACGCGCTTTGGCTCTGACATGGGCCTCCTTTTTTGCTTGACCGGGGGAAACTTTCCGTCCAAGATGAGTTTATGTGATGCTATTTCCGGTGATATACCTGTCATATCTTTCTGTCCGGTAAGAACTCAAACAAGATGATCTGCTCCAGCTCCTCCACGGTTGACTTGGTCGCGTCCGAGTCATCTGGCATGACAAAGGATCTGGGCATCCCGAAGTAGTCCTCCTCGTGCACTGGACCCGGTCCAGTGTACTTTAGTTGCTATTGGGGGACCTCCCCTCCGGTTGTACCCTTCTCTTCCTGAGCCGGCTTCTCGGGCCGGGAAGCCGCCTAATCTACTGCGAACATTTCCTTTGCTGCGGGCTGCTCGCCCCGGATGGTTTTCACCCTCTCCGGAGTGGGAAATTTCAACAACTGATGCAGTGTTGAAGGAACCGCCTTCATACCATGTATCCAAGGTCTGCCCAATAACGCGTTATATTTCATGTCCCCTTCGATCACATAGAACATTGTTTGTTGAATGGTGCCATCCACGTTTACGGGCAACGAGATCTCTCCCCTCGTGGTTTCACTTGCCATATTGAACCCGCTTAACACTCGGGCCACTGGTACTATCTGACCGAGCAGTCCCAGCTGTTCAACCACTCTCCATCGGATGATGTTGGCCGAGCTACCTAGGTCAACCAAAATACGTTTGACCTTAGTTTTAAAGACAAGTACAGAAATTACCAACACATCATTGTGGGGTTGGATGACGCCCTCCGCGTCTTCGTCATTAAAGAAGATAGATCCCTCGGTCGAATGACCTCGAGTGCGTTTCTCACGAACAATAGAAATCTTCGTCCGCTTCATTACCGGCCCTCGAGGGGCGTCAATCCCCCCCACTATCATGTTGATTGTATGTTGGGGTTCGACAGGTTCGGGCCTTTGATAAGATTCTCTTTCCTTATAATGATTTTTGGCCCGCTCGCTCAGCAGATCTCGGAGGTGGCCATTTTTCAATAACCGGGCTACCTCCTCTCTCAATTGGCGGCAATCCTCGGTTCTATGACCGTGGGTTCCGTGATATTCACACACTACACTCGGATCCCGCTGACCCGGGTCCGACCTTAACGGTTTAGGCCATCTTACATCGGGGACACGCCCAATAGCCGAGACAAGTCCCGAAGTACTAACGTTGAAGTTGTACTCCGAAATTTTTGGCGGAACCTTATTACTGGCGGAACTTCCGGCATCGCTCCTAAACGAGAGTCCCCGACTGTTCGACGGGCGCTCAACCCGCTTGCTGCCCCGTCCAGAGAAATGGTTTGGACTCTCGATTAATTTTTCTGACCTGACATTTTGTCTCTCCGAATGGGGATATGGCCGAAATCTTTCTTTCGATGATTCGGACTTCGTTTCGTATCCCTTCCTTGGTGCCTCGAAACCTCTATTTACTTTGATCCTTACCGGTGGGAGCTCGAATTGATCATCCTCCACCCGAATCTTTGACTCATACCGATTGTGGACGTCGGCCCATGTTACGGCCTCGTATTCTAGCAAACTTTCTTTCAATTTGGCCGAAGCCACCGAACTTAGCATGTTGAGGCCCTTTGTGAAAGCCTGCGCGGCCCACTCTTCTGGCACCGGGGGGAGTTCCATTCGTTCCCTCTGGAACCGGGTGACGAACACCCGCAGTAACTCGTCGTCCCTTTGGGTTATCCGGAAAATATCAGCCTTACGGGCCTGCACTTTTATGGCACCGGCATGGGCTCTGACGAAGGCGTCGGCGAGCATTTCAAAAGAAGTGATCGAATGCTCGGGTATATGGTCGTACCACGTTAATGCCCCCTTCGATAGAGTCTCTCTAAAATTTTTCAACAATACCGACTCTATCTCATCTTCTTCCATATCGTTGCCCTTTATAGCACAGGTGTATGAGGTCACATGCTCATGCGGGTCCGAGGTGCCGTCGTATTTCTGAATATCCGGCATCTTGAATCTCTTCGGGATCAACTTGGGGGCCGCACTCGGAGGAAAAGGCCTTTGAATATACCTTTTTGAGTTTGGCCCTTTTAGCAGAGGTGGAGCCCCCGGTATCTGATCCACCCGAGAGTTGTACGTCTCGACCCTCTTTTCGGCGGAATCCACTCGCTGCGCCAAAGTTTCGAGCATCTTCAGAACCTCGGTGGAGGAACCGGCCCCAGAATCATTACCCTCGACCACCCGTGGCTCGTTCCTTCCGATTTCCGCTGTACCCTTAGCCTTTTCAGACCCAGCTTCACCCTTTCCGCTCTGCAGTTGGGCAATCGCTAATCCTTGCTCGGCGATTGCCGCCCTTTGTTCCTGCAACATTTCAAAAATTAATCGCAAGTTAATGCCATCGTTTGGTGCGTCCGGTTCTCTTCGGCCCCGATCCCGGGACAATGTAACGGAATGATGAGTGTTTAGGGGGTCGGTTGCCGGTGGGACGACGTTCTCTTGATCTACGGTATTTTGCCGGTTGAGTCCTTCCCTCGAATCAACGGGGTTCGGATCAGCGGGGTTCGGCAATGCCCGCAGTCCGCTCCCTTCGTTTTCCGCCACGATCTCGGCATTATTGACATGACCGGATTTCTCGACGTCAGCCATTTGGACCGTTTTCACAGAGATGGGTAGGGACGTTTTTGGCTTTGATGAATATGGTAGAAATCAAGGCCAAAGACCACTATTATCCTAGCCCCACGGTGGGCGCCAAACTGTTTACCCCAGATTCGGGTATTCAATTAAATTTATAGGTGGGTATAGGATATGTGTTTTGTTCTTGATGTGTACTAGACAAAGAAAACACAATATTTGAAGGTTAGCGATATATAGAGGTTAGTGAGCAATGTATGATACTTGATAGATGAAATACACTAATCACAATGACAGGCGTCCTTGGCCGAATTAAATGATGGAAGAATTAGTATACAAGAGTTCCTTTGTTACAAATGTTCTTGGAAAGTAAGAAGAGCCCAACCCCCTTAAGGGAGGTAGATATGCCCTATTTATAGCAGTGAGCCCATGGGCCTCATACAATATGAATTAATAAAATAACAAGAAAAAAAGGAAAGCCCCTGCACGGATTTGGTGGGATTGGACTGACGGCGCCGTCTGACACACGCATAGTTGGTGGCCGACCATGACATGACACCACTGGTGCGCTTCAGCAACGGTCATAACGGACCAACAGATACACGGGCAAACGGTGTCCGGATCAACGGTGATGAACCCTCGGGAAGAGTCCCCGAACCATCGGTGGCACAGAGACCGGACCAAAGGGCGCCTCTGCTCAGCTTCGATTAAAGCGCTTATCCGGGAAGGTGTGACGCCCCTCGTTCGAACTCCCGACCCTTTTCTTCCTCCGATCCATATTTTCTCCGGATATGACTCATATCCGGTTTCTACCGTATACAGAGACGACTTGACATACTACAATCACGTCCAAAAGTGTTGTCCAATCGGCAATATGTAATCTCTCAAATCGCATAGCCCTTCCAATATAATGTTCTATTGCACGAAAATCTGCAGTCCCACTTGTTAAGCTTTGTTGTTATCAGCTAATTTGGAATATAACATTATGTGTTTTATTATCTCTAATGTTGTCGGTTAAAAATGGATATTAGAGGCGAAGTCAGGATTCAAATTTTATGGATTCTGAGTTTTAATTTTTTTGAATTGTTGGATTTCTAGATTAATAATTTGTACATATTCAATACATTTTTTAAGATAAATACAAGATTCGAACCAAAACAGTTGAGTTCGGTCGAACCCGTGATTGATTCTCTAGCTTTTTTGATGTGGGAATTAGCTGCTTTATGTGCTTCATTGTCTTGATGATATTTTATTCTCCTTATATTATCTTTTGAACAATTCTCATCTCATATGCTAGCAATTGAGTTAAATTAAATTCAGGATCCATTTCTTATCGCCCTCGTAAGGTCTTTTAATTTATAAATTGGTTTGTTTTTAACTTTTTATCATAATAATGAAAGGAGCATAAAAGAAATCACAACTAAGTACCAAGTCCTTTCCAGTGTTCCCTTTCCTGAGATTTTTTACTATGCTACTTATGTCGTGAAATAAGAACCTTCTCTTTTATATACACGTATATACTACCACGAAAAAAAACTAAAGCGACCATTAATGGAACTTAATTAAGGGGCCAAATTATCTTTACAAATTAATATTTCAATCAAACTTCTCATTAAAAGAGTAACCCTTCCCGTTCCTCTTGTTTACTCTATTAAGGACATTCGAGACATATCCTAATCATTTTGAACAACTTCATAGTCATATATAGGGGTGCAATTGGGGCAGGGCGGGACAGGGCAGGACGGGGCATATCCTTAATAGGGCGGGGCAAAAAATTATTTTTGAAAATTTTAACGGGTTAGGGCAGGGCAGGGCAAGGCCCGGGGTTAAGAGATGGATCGGGTAAAAAAAAAAAGAGAGCCGCGTATTTCCCTATTCTTTTTTCCCCAACACGTTCCTCCTCTGCAAATTACTCTTCAAAGACAAAGGTCACCTTTTCCCATGAAACCCTTCCTCTCTTGGTTGTCAAACTTCGTCTCCAACATCTGGTAAATGGTAATGATCTCTACTTTTCTTTTTCTACATGAACTTCTCCTATTTTTTTGGATGTTATTGCATTTTTGGGAGTATTAGTTGAAAATATTGTGCTCTATACCTATTTTTCTTCTGTAAAGTAACTAAAGTTGATATCTTTTCTTTGGTTTTAACTTATTGCTCTGTTTTCTTGATTGTCATTAAAAGAATTCCATTTTTACTGTGATAATTTTTTTTGACTACCTTTTACATCAGCACACAAGGCGTTCAAGTATTGTAACATAACCAATATGTTCTTTATTAGATTCTTGGCAACTTTATTAGATTCAACACTTTCTATATCATTTTTGACAACTTTATTAGATTCACGTATATCTCTTTATTAAGTTGTTCTTTGACAAATATTGCATACTTGTGCAAAATTGTAATGACATTTTCCTGATTTTGTAATAGATAATCATGGCATCTCAAAATGATGAGAATCTACCCGCTTCTTCATCTAACGCTATTTCCTTAGAGGCTGAGAGTCCGGGGCCTTCACAACTTAATGAAGTTATTGAACTGAAAAAAAAGGAAGAGATACTCTAAAGCACGGAATCATTTCAAGTTGGTGTCCTTTGATGGTGTTCTGTATGGTGAATGTAAGTATTGCGAGGCTCGATATAAAAATGCTTAAAATTGTATTGGCCTTGCTGGTGTATTTGGCATATATGCTATCGTCTGCGTTATATCAAGGTTATTTGTTTCATTGCTTAATCAACAGAAGCTCTTGCATATGCAGGGTGCCTCGTGCTATATTGCCATTGACCCGAAGTTCCTACGTGCTTGGTGGTGCAAACTGCAAAGAAATATGTTGCATGTTTTAATTTAAGTAGTTGCATTTGCAGGAATGGCTTTTCTAATAGTTACTGCCAAATATGAACGTGCAAGAGAAGTTGCTTTATTAATTTATAAGTTTTGACTTCGTAATGTTTTTCTTTCTTTTGATTTTTCTAGGAATTGTTGTTTTGCAGATTATCTTAAGTTAAATCTTAGCAGAGAGACCTTAAAGCTGATTAATCTTGTAGTCCATGTGAATATAATGACATCACATACTTTTTACTTTACATGCAAAAGTAAAAAAGTTGCATTTATGGATTCTAATTTGTTTTTGGTTTGGTAGAGTACTTCTAAATTTCCAATTTCTACTTCCTGTGGCGTTAAAACTGTACTAAATGATTAAACGAAGAGCAAGTTGTAGGAAACAATAGTATATCAAAAAATAGTATCTAAATCGCGTTGAAGAACAGCAACTGCAGCATTAGTGTTAAAAAATTATATCAAAAGAAGTTAAAAAAAATTACATGCTGCAAAGTGGAAATAAAGAGGAGAAAGGGAAGATTACATAAACGGGGCAGGGAGGGGTGGGGCTTAGTAGGGCGGGGCGGGGCAGGGCAGGGCAAGTAGGGCGGGTCGAAACCTTAATAGGGCGAGACTTGCCCTGCCCTAACCTATCCTATTGCGATCTCTAGTCATATATCTAATATTGAGTTTAAGTTATATATACCCTCAGTATAAGAGATTTTTATACCATTAGATCATCTTCATATGTTATACTAGCAGGTAATTTATCGTATTTTTAACATTACAAATTACATAATTTAAGGAGATTTATTTGTAGATATTCTTTGAGTAACCAAATAGTATAAGAAAACTCTTTACAGTAAATATATCATCAAAGCTTAAAACTGGGAACTAACTTGTTGAGAAGATAATGTTAGCGTTTAATGACTTTAATGAAAAGATAATACATTAATAAAAGTTCTCCCCTATATGGTATGAAGGGATACGTAAAATTCTCTTACCAATTCACACAAAATGATTTCCTACTTGAAATTACTCATCTCCTGCTCTCCAATCTCTAAAACTTATTTTATAAATAAGTATACAATTCCTATTTTGTTTTTCATTGCTGAACATTATTATTTTGCAAATATTGAATAAATTACGGAATATTTCGTTTTTTTTTTTTATATATATAGGGCATTCAACGAGTTCAACTCTTAATTATTAATGGGTTATTAATCTCTTCTTTCTTTATATGTTCCACAAAAGAACACGAGATAATCGTGCTGTGAACACGAAACAGCGTGAAGACTAACAAATGAATGAGAGCATGAAAATGAACTAAGTACTATATAAAGTCAACCCAATTCACTCTAATTATTTGATATTGATCCTTTGGAGCGTATTATTGAGCTAAATTATTGATGTTGCAGTATTTGCTTATTTTTTATTCTGTCCTCACCTAGAGATATCCCAATTACAAACCACTTTCACGTTCAACGTCGTATGAATTCTTCTCTTCTATTTCCACTTCTGTTTTTCTAAAATACATTTATTCTGTTCGCTTTCCTCAAGGTTCAAGAAATACTATAAAGTAACCCACACATCATATTTCAGTTTCAACAAAATATCCAAGTCATCCTTGTAAAGTCAGCAACTATTGTTAAAAAGTGGAGTATTTATTTTCACCAATACTGAGGTTCCGTATGAATACAACAACATACCTAGTAAAATCATACAAAGTGAGATTCGGAGAGAGTAGAATGTACGCATCCCTTACTCCTACCTTAGAAAGTAGAGAAGTCAAATATCTATATGAATGAGATTAAAAAAGTCAATACTTTTAATACTACTAGCTGGAAATGAAAATCTAGTCTATTTTCTAGTTACTATGCAGTAGCTTATTGAGAATGAGGTGGACACATGTCCCAATCTCTTGTGCCATAGAGTGATGTCCGTTTGATTAGGTAGTGACAGATCCTTAGTCCCTTTAGCTGCTAGAATTACTTCATGTAATTTATTTTCAGCATTTTGATTAACAAGTAGAGACTACCCTCCTCTCTATCAATCTCCTTTACCTCACTTAAGAGATCCTAAAAGATACAACAGTCATAATGGACTAACGAAGCACATCTCAATTCTTTAGTTACCTTAGATATATGTATTAGATTATATTTAAATTGAGGCAGGAGAAACACATTTCTAAGGGTCATTTGGTTTGAAGACAAGTTATGCTGGAATTAGTTATACTGGGATAAGTTATCCTGGTGTTATTTCTAATCCACTGTTTGGTATGTTGTATTAAACATAACATGCATTGCCTAATTTCTAAGAAGATGTTTGTTTACAAAAATACCCTCTACCCTATTTAACCAAAATGCCTAAAATTTCCCCTCTTCTTGCTCTTTTATCCATTTGAAACACGTCAATTCTCTTTTAAACATACTAGTTCCTGGATTATCTGCAATTTTTCTCCATCTCACACTCTTGTTCATAGTATATACAATCAATGAAGATACTGATTTTTGTAGTGCCACTTCCCAAAGTCAACACTATTGCTATTGTTAGCGCACAATGTCCAAGTCAAGTCATTTTCAGAATTGGAAGAGCTACCTAGAGTAAATTGGTTTTGGAACAAACATATTTATAAGCAAAAGAATTGCATTTAAAAGTCTTAGAAATCTGAAAAGCCAAGCTAGGAAAACGAAAAGATAGGAGTTGTGCCCATACAGCAAAACTCAGTTCAGTAGCTCCACTTATACCACTTAAAACATCAAACATTACATACCAAATTACTTGCTGTGACCTTCACTTTCACCAGATCCTACTCACAATCAACTCCACATTAGAGGTACAGACCAAGATTCACTAATTCTCCAGAAAGACATAACCAAAACTGTCAAATTGAGAGGCATCAAATACATAGTTACGCTAAAAAGAGAAATTGAAGAACTGTCATAGCGTTTACATATGCACTTAACATTTACACTAGAGTTAAGCTATTTAATAGTCATTAGTTACACAAAAATATAGCATCGTCGTGCCCACTAGGTATCAACAAAAGAGTATGGATATAACCCGAGGTATCAAAAAATGGCACTACAGTCAAACTTTAAAGTTGTTAGTCGAGCAAAAACTATTAAACTAGTGCCACCACTTATACATACAACTTTACCATATTTCAAAGTTTATAATTGACGATCATGAAGACTATTGTCTGGTGCTGAGGTTCACCCATACGTAAAAAAAAGATTCATCTTTCTGACATCATCACAGAGAATCATTGTAGCTTTGATACGTTACTCTCCGGAGTACAACTCAAATGCAGGAGATTCAAGGATGGAATAAATTTGACCATGAAGATGGGATAGATCACGATCCCCAATCTTGTCAATCAAGGCACCCATTCTTTTGTCTTGACTTTTAGTAAAGTTTTTCATAACTTCCATCATACCCTTAAGAAATGTCTCAGTAGCATCCTCCACAACCATTTTTCTTTTCTTGCTTTTCTCTTTTTCATTGACATTAGCAGAGGACCTATTAGCATGCTTACCTTGTTTATGGTTTTGTTGGGATCCAGTATGTTCATTTTCAAATGCTCCAGCATATTCATGTTCAGATGCAGATGCTCCAGTGAAACTAGGTCCAGCATAAGCATTTTCAGCTTCTCCAGTAGCTATATTAGGTCCGTGACTAGCATCATCTTCTTCTTCATCATCAATGTTGATAGGAAATTCAAAGATCATGTCATTAGAAAGTCCTGAAGCTTGACTCCTTAGAATATCCTCAGCAGCATCTAACGGCCCTTCCGCGAACTCTCCTGTTGCTCTATCCTTGCCAAAGATTTTCTCCCAATCCTCAAACATTGGCCATTTTCTAGTATTCATATTTTTTGCACTTGGATCAATCTAGAAAAAATAAGAAAATAAACAACTTGGATCAATCTGGAAAAAATAAGAAAATAAACAAAGCAATGTCATGTGTCAATTATAAGCTAGTCGTTACGACTACGTTGCTGCTTTTTTCAAGCTCTCTGATATGTTAAGGATGCATTTTCTCAATTGCACATGTTTTTTGTATATTTTGCAGAAAATAGAGGATGGCGGTTTCTGCTAGATCTATGCCAGAGAATCAAAAAACACAAAAAAATATAACCAAAGATGAAACTTAACATAATAGCTATGTTAAACCACTTATGTGACTCCTCCAAGCCGTATCGCGCTAACAACTGTTCACCATACATTAAGCACATTCCATCAACTTCCTGTATGCACTTCGTTTTCCCAGTTTCTCTCTATACTCATTAATCAAGAAACACTCGAACGGATACTTAAACAGACCCAGATAGTGCACAAATAGCAAGAACACGGGGATCGATTCATTCGATATAAAGTAACCCGAAAACAGGAAAAATGCACCTATTAGGCAACCGATAAATGACATCCCAAGAACAAAATTGGCAGTGGCGCAGAAGAGGCTGCCACGAATGAATTTCCCATCGCGAAAATCATCAATGAGACTAGAGAATGTTGGTTCTTTCCTTGTAGAGCTGTCTTGTCTCAGCAAAATAACTACTATATGAATTACAATATTCTAATAACTTGAGAAAAGTATTAATTACCTTTATAAAGCCAACCCAATATTTTGGATCGTCAACAATTATGGTTCTGTCACTATATTGAAATCCCATACCACTTCGACTATTTAATAAACTTATGCTTGCATAACATTTCTTCCACGCTTTTATTTTAGAATTGACATGTGGTTTACCTTTCAATCGACTATCAGGATGACATTCATGCAAACAGTGCTCTAACTCCATCAGGTATCCTGGTCTAAAGGTTCCATTATCGGCTCTCCAACCATTAGCACACAACTCTTTTAAACCATCTATAAGAGCACTTTCTTCTGCTGTAGTCCATCTCCTTCGGGTCGAAGGTGTTGATTTTCTTGATCTTTTTGACGACATCTTTGAAACTGCTGCCTGGCTATTCATTTTATTTGTATAATCTTGTGAAATAAATCATCTCAAGAAGCATAAGTATCTCCAACATTACTTAGCATCACAAAAATAAAATTTCACACTAAACACATTAAAATAAAATAAAATGGAAGTACCAAAACATCACATAAGAAAAACTTGTTAGGTGTGGAATTGGCCAAACAAGTCAATTCTTTTGTTCACATAGTCGTGATGTAAGCGCTTACCTCATAATAGTCGTGATGTAAGCGCTTACCTCATCATAGCAAATTCATTTCTATAAATAGGTAGCTTATGGTTCATTTGTAAGATATCATTAAGATCATTTGCTATACACATCCCAAGAGAGAAAAAATCTAAGAGAAATACTCTTAGTGAAAGGCCTAAGTAAGAGAAGGTCTTTGAGAGAATTTTCTGTGGTAAAATTCTTGAGTGTAATTGGGATTGGGGTTGTGAGGTTGAGTGTTGTAAACACTTGTAATATTTCTTCTTTAATAAGATCTGCAGCAGCAACGTGGACGTAGCTCTCACATTGAGGGTGAACCACTATAAATCTGTGTGTGCTATTTATTCTTCGCTTACATCACGGCGTAAGTAGGTTCTGTCTAAGGAGGTTGGTATTTAAGTGGTCCAGCTGTGACCCTCCAATATTTCCTGGGAACCTGCTTACAAAGGTCGGATTTGGGATTTAAATCCTAACAACTGGTATCAGAGCAACAGGTTGTGTTGTGATTTAGAAACGTGGGAGGCGAAGATGGTACGACGCACGGCATCGGTATATTCGATGGTACAGATTTTGCGTTCTGGAGAATGCAAATTGAAGATTATTTATATGGCAGAAAGCTTCATGAACCTCTGAGTCCGAAACCAGAGGAGATGAAGCAAGCAGATTGGGATCTCCTCGACAGACAAGTTCTGGGAGTCATTCGACAGACGATGTCGAAGAACGTTGCTCACAACGTGGCAAAGGAGAAGACCACCGCAGATATGATGAAGGTATTGTCTGACATGTATGAGAAACCTTCGGCAAATAATAAGGTATTTCTCATGAAGAAACTATTTCATCTAAAGATGATGGAAAATGCTCATGTTGCTGCACACATAAATGAATTCAATACCATTGTAAATCAATTGTCATCGGTAAAAATTGATTTCGATGATGAAGTACAAGCTCTAATTTTGTTGGCATCCCTACCAAATAGTTGGGAGCCAATGAGAGTAGCGGTTAGTAATTCTGTCGGCAGTGACAAACTAAAGTTCAACGATGTTAGGGATCGTATCCTTGCTGAGGAGGTGCGCAGGACAGATTCGGGAGAGGCATCGACGAGTTCTGCTTTTAATGTTGAAAACAGAAGCAGAAATTATGACAGAAACTACAACCGAAATAGGGGCAGATCGAAGTCAAGGAATGGCAGGGGTCAATCCAGACCAGGACGAACACATGAGTGTTGGAACTATGGAAAAACAGGTCACTTCAAGAAGAACTGCAGGGCACCAAAGAAGGAGGACAACAAGGGGGCTGGAATCAACGCTGCTACGGAAGACATTGGTGATGCGTTGTTGCTATCGGTTGACATCCCGATAGACTCTTGGGTGCTTGACTCAGGAGCGTCCTTTCATACCACCCCACATCATGATATAATGACAAACTACGTGGCTGGGAATCTCGGCAAAGTTTATTTAGCCGATGGAGAGCCGCTAGACGTTGTTGGCACGGGAGACATTAATTTGAAGATGTCAAATGGATCCTCGTGGAAGATTACAAAAGTTAGACATGTTCCAAACCTGATCTCAGTAGGTCAGCTTGATGATGAGGGATATGATCTCAACTTTGGTAATCGGTCTTGGAAGGTGGCGAAAGGTGCTATGGTAGTTGGCCGAGGAAAGAAGATTGACA
Organism: Lycium barbarum; assembly: GCF_019175385.1. Classification (NCBI taxonomy): domain Eukaryota; kingdom Viridiplantae; phylum Streptophyta; class Magnoliopsida; order Solanales; family Solanaceae; genus Lycium; species Lycium barbarum. The sequence continues at coordinate 113,181,589 of NC_083343.1, read as the reverse complement.
CTCTCTACATGACGACTAGCTGTCGTGATACTGTTGCTGTGGTTGACAACACAAAGAAGACAAATTTGTGGCATTGTCGGCTGGGACATATCAGCCAGAAGGGGATGAAGCTGTTGGTGACAAATGGCTTAATTCCGGAGCTGAAGACGGTGGACCTTCATACGTGTGAGAGCTGCATTCTCGGAAAACAAAAGCGAGTAAGCTTCTCAAATGCAGGCAGAGAGTTGAAGGCCGAGAAGCTGGAATTGGTGCACACAGACGTGTGGGGACCTACCACTGTCCCCTCTCTTGGAGGATCACACTACTACGTGACCTTCATTGATGATTCAACCAGGAAGGTATGGGTTTATTTTATGAAAAATAAATCCGATGTATTTAGTGTATTCAAAAGATGGAAAGCCATGGTCGAGAATGAAACAAACCTCAAGTTGAAGTGTTTGAGGTCCGACAACGGCGGAGAATACACTGATGGTGATTTCAAACGGTACTGTGCCGATAATGGGATCAAGATGATGAAGACTATTCCTGGAACGCCGCAACAAAATGGAATAGCTGAAAGAATGAACCGAACGTTGAACGAGCGTGCTCGGAGTATGAGGATACACTCTGGACTGCCCAAGACATTCTGGGCTGATGCAGTCAATACCGCGGCCTTCTTAATTAACCGAGGACCGTCAGTTCCCTTTGATTTCAGAATTCCAGAAGAAGTCTGGAGTGGCAAGAAGGTAAATCTTTCATTTCTGAAAGTGTTCGGCTGCTTATCATATGTTCATAATGATGATACGGCTAGAAGCAAGCTTGATCCAAAATCAAAGAAGTGTTACTTTATTGGCTATGGTGACACCGAGCTTGGTTACCGATTTTGGGATGAACAAAATCGGAAGATCATCCGAAGCAGGAATGTTGTCTTTAACGAAGAGGTACTGTACAAAGACAAGCTGCAAAAGAATTCAGAATGTCAGGACAAGGAATCAGAAATAGTCGATTTGAGGGACTTTCCGGCACCTGAGCCGCAGCCAGGTACAACCGAGGCAGAGGAACAAACAATCCGAGAAGGTGCTGATGAAAGTGCTGATTCTGAAACAAATGAACAGACGCCAATCACAGAGCTGCGTAGATCATCCAGGATCAGGAAGCCGCTTCACAGGTACTCTCCATCCCTTAACTACATTCTACTCACTGATAGAGGGGAGCCGGAATGTTATGAAGAAGCAATGCAAGTCGATGAATCGACTAAGTGGGAGCTGGCAATGAAGGATGAAATGGATTCACTATCGGCAAATCATACATGGGAATTATCCGAGTTGCCAAAGGATAAAAAGGCATTGCAAAACAAATGGGTTTATCGGATAAAGGAAGAACCCAATGGAAGCAAGCGTTATAAACCAAGGCTGGTTGCAAAGGGATTTCAATAGAAAGAAGGCATTGACTATACAGAGATCTGCTCTCCCGTAGTCAAGATGGTGACTATCAGAACTGTTCTTGGGCTGGTAGCAAAGGAAAATCTACATCTGCAACAGATGGACGTGAAAACTGCATTTCTTCACGGTGATCTAGACGAGGAAATCTACATGCGACAGCTGGAGGGATTCAAAATCAAAGGAAAGGAGAATCTGGTGTGCAAACTTCAAAAGAGTCTGTACGGACTAAAGCAGGCTCCAAGACAGTGGTATTTAAAGTTTGACAACTTTATGAAGAAAGCTGATTTTTCAAGGTGCGAGGCAGATCACTGCTGTTACTTCAAAAAATTTGAAGACTCGTACATGATACTGCTACTCTATGTCGACGACATGCTAATCGTAGGAGCAAACCTACAGGAGATTGATCGGTTGAAAAAAGGGTTATCGGAAGAGTTTGCAATGAAGGATTTGGGAGCTGCAAAACAAATCCTTGGGATGAGAATCGACCGAAGCAAGGAGGGCATCAAACTCTCACAAGAAGAATATGTGAGGAAAGTTATCAAAAGGTTTAACATGCATGATGCCAAGCCAGTCAGCACTCCCTTGGCTGGACACTTTCGGTTGTCAAAGGATCAGTCGCCGACAACCGAGGATGAGAAGAAGCAGATGGACAAGATACCTTATGCATCTGCAATCGGTAGTATTATGTATGCAATGATATGTACAAGGCCAGACATTGCACATGCAGTGGGAGTTGTCAGCCGATTTATGAGCAATCCGGGAAAGCAACACTGGGAGGCTGTGAAGTGGATATTCAGATATCTGAAAGGCAGCTCGAGTTCAGCTCTGTATTTCCGAAAATCAAAAACAGGATTGCAAGGGTATGTTGATGCTGACAACGGTGGTGATATTGATAGCAGAAAGAGCACATCCGGGTATGTTTACACCTTCGGAGGTACTGCAATCTCTTGGGTTTCCAAGTTGCAAAAGATAGTAGCTCTCTCTAGTTGTGAGGCTGAGTACGTTGCTGTGACGGAGGCCACAAAGGAAATGATGTGGCTACAATCTTTTCTGCGGGAATTGGATCAGGACCACGAGGGAAGTGTGCTATATTGTGATAGCCAAAGCGCCATTCATTTGGCAAAGAACCCGGTTTAGCATGCTCGAACGAAGCACATACAACTCCGGTACCATTTCATTAGATCAGCTTTGGAAGATGGAGCGCTGGTGCTTGAGAAGATCGCAGGGAGTCAGAATCCAGCAGACATGCTAACAAAGGCAGTGACGATAGACAAACTGAAGCTATGCTCAACTTCAGTTGGCCTGCACGAAGTATGAAAGTAGGAAAGAGCTGCTGCATCGATAAAAGTGTGAAGACAAATTAAAATTAGTCTTCAAGTGGGAGATTTGTTAGGTGTGGAATTGGCCAAACAAGTCAATTCTTTTGTTCACATAGTCGTGATGTAAGCGCTTACCTCATAATAGTCGTGATGTAAGCGCTTACCTCATCATAGCAAATTCATTCCTATAAATAGGTAGCTTATGGTTCATTTGTAAGATATCATTAAGATCATTTGCTATACACATCCCAAGAGAGAAAAAATCTAAGAGAAATACTCTTAGTGAAAGGCCTAAGTAAGAGAAGGTCTTTGAGAGAATTTTCTGTGGTAAAATTCTTGAGTGTAATTGGGATTGGGGTTGTGAGGTTGAGTGTTGTAAACACTTGTAATATTTCTTCTTTAATAAGATCTGCAGCAGCAACGTGGACGTAGCTCTCACATTGAGGGTGAACCACTATAAATCTGTGTGTGCTATTTATTCTTCGCTTACATCACGGCGTAAGTAGGTTCTGTCTAAGGAGGTTGGTATTTAAGTGGTCCAGCTGTGACCCTCCAATCTTTCCTGGGAACCTGCTTACAAAGGTCGGATTTGGGATTTAAATCCTAACAAAACTAACCAAACATATGTTATCTTCACAAAAATAAAGGTAAGTAACTATTTCTTATAATCACAACAAACTGAAAGTTGATACACCTTACAATTATACAAAAAACTAAAGAGAAAAACACCCAAAGACCACAAAATATAATACAAGCAGGAACGTGCTGAAAAGATCAATTGTTTAGACTTGCATTCCACATTGATTGAGCCAACTCATCCCTCCATGTAGTCCACTCCTCAGATGATTCAACAACATTAATGTTGTCTTGTTGATACTCCACTTGTTCTTCCATATCAATGTCTAAGGGATCCACTTCCATCTCTCTACGAACAAAGTTGTGCACCAAACAACAAGCACTAATGATCTTGTTATGAACCTTAACTGAGTACCACGAAGGACTTCTAAGAATTGCCCAATGCCCTTTCAAGAGACCAAATGCCCTTTCGATATAATTACGAGCCCTAGCATGCTTCATATTGAAAAGCTCTTCTCGACATTGAGTTCACAGATTGTCACCTTGCCAATCCCTTAACTAATATCTATACCCTCTGTAAGGTGAAAGAAAACCATTTCCAGTTGTATATCCTCCATCGCACAGATAATAATTTCCTATGATATAAACATAAGTTTAGTTATTTTTATACAATATTCTTTTTGTGATATAATTTGAGTGCATAAGCATATGTATGGCATACCCTCAGGGATTTTCAAACCATTCATTCGCACTACAACATCTCATAATACAAGACCATCGGCAGCTGATCCTTCCCAACCAGGTAATACATAAGTAAAATTGAGATTTCTATCACAAACTCCCAGTATATTAGTTGCTATTTCTCCCTTTCTTGTCTTGTATCTTGGTTCTTTCTCAGATCGAACTCTAATTGGAATGTAAGTACCATCTAATGCGCCTAAACATCCCTATAAAATCAATTATATCATTATCAAATCAACAACAATTTGATTCTCATTTTCATGAGGCAATGAATTATATGCAAGCACAATGTAGGCAAGAAAACCTCATGCTCCTGGACATTACTAAACTTCCTTTTTGCCTTAAAGCTTGGAGGATATCCTACCAACTTGTAACGATTTTCTTTGCTATGGCCCTTTAATTTGCAATAGTCATACTGAAGATTGTAATCTTTCTCGACTCTTTGGTATCTAGTTTTTTAATACATAGTTGTAGGATCATAATGAGTGGTAGGAGCTGCTCCAAGTAGGCCAGTAGAAGTAGATGTTATTGCTTTCTGGCTCTCATCACTAACAATTATGGCATATGCTGGATTCACAGTTAGTAAAGGCGACATGAACAAAATTTGAACTCTTGCCTGTAGATAGGAGTCCTTTAATCCAATTAAAAATTGATATGGTTTCTATCTTTGCAAATAGGTCGTGAAATCTCTGGACCTACCAAATTAATATCCAGGAGAAGGCACAAGGACTTCAAATTCATTCCATAAATCTTTAAGTCTAATAAAGTAAACTACCACAGATGTGGTTAGTGATGCAATGTCCATATGCAAATTGAAGGTTCTTGAACCATTGAGTTTGTCAAATATTTCTTTCAACCTTTTACTCAAACAGGCCAAAGGCATAAACTACAACTCCAAGAAGATTACTAGTCATTATATCCATCAACCAAGATAACACAATGACATTAACTCTTTCCCGCTGAGGCCAATATCTTTCCCTGAACCTCTCATTATTTTGATACATGATAATTAGATTAGTGGAATATTGGGATTAATTGTAATATCCACATCAGCCGATGAGTTGGCTAGTAGTTAAGGAGTTAGTTACCAAGTTAGTTACACTTAGCTATCAAGAATTCTGTTAGGATACCACAGTTGATTAGGCTTAGCAGTTACCTTTCTCATTACATATAACCATGCACTTGTATTGATTGGATTCATTCATTGACTACTAAATATACAACTTACTTCTTCTTCTATATTTCTCATCTCTTCCATAATTACATCTGACTGTTTCACTCGAAAGTATTAATCTTTCCTGTCCAGTCTAAGAAATTCTCGAATTCATTTGTGATTCCTGGATTTCATCTATCATTGGTATCAAAGCTCATTGATTCTCGGCATCAATGGCGAAAGGAACTAGGTCAAATGGTGAAAACACAATTGAAACCACGACTGAAAGTGGAGATATGCGTGAATTGATGCAGAAATTGATTGCAGACATTGGGATTCTTACTGGTGAAGTTGCAAACTTAAAAAAACTGGATCAAACTGTTGCGAAATTGAAGGAACATCTTGAAGGCAATGGAGGTGATGTTTCTCCAGTGGAGATGGAAGTAGGAACTTCAAGAGGGAGACAATCCACTGATGAGGATCCAAGGAACAAGAGTCCTGTACACCACAATCGTCAAGATGAAGGACAAAGGAACAATAATTCTATGAATTACCAGCATCATCATCATGGAATAGCTAGGTATTCTAAATTAGATTTTCCAAAATTCTCGGGAGAAGATTTGAGATCATGGTTATTCAAAGTTGAGCAATTTTTCAACTTTGATGACATTCCCATGGATCAAAGAGTAGGATTGGCAGCAGTTCATCTGGAGGGAGAAGCAATACAATGACATCAATCATTCATGAGGTACAGGCAATTTACTTACCCTCCTAGTTGGAATGAGTATATCATGGCATTAGTTGAAAGATTTGGGGCTGATTATGATGACCCAATGGAGGAAATTAAAAAAGATAAAACAGACTGGTTCAGTAAAGGAATACCAAGCCATCTTTGAAAGTAAATTGACAAGGGTGAATTTATCTCAAGAAAATGCAATCAGTTGCTTTCTTGGAGGACTTACAGATGAATTGAATTTAGCTGTAAAATTGACTAATCCTACTACACTATCACAATTGTATAGAACTGCTAGGATGCAAGAGGCTTTCTTAGCTGCTCAAGCTAAAGCCTATAAACAGTTTCCTGCATATTCAACAAGTTCTGGTTCTGCATATAGAAGGAATAATGATCAAAGGGGTCAAAATAAGACATTATTACCAACTCCTGGATTTGAGAATCAGTCAAGCAGTAAGGGAATTACCAGAAGAAGGTTGAGTGCTGAGGAGATGAATGAAAAAAGGGCACAAGGTCTGTGTTACTTCTGCACAGAAAAATATGTACCAGGGCATAAGTGCAAGAACCTTAAGCAATTGTATTTGTTAGAAGTGGAGGAAATGGATGAGGAACACCTTTATGATGATGAAGGGCTAAGAGAAGAGACAGGAATGGAACTAGCTGAAGTAAACCAACCTATGGAGCAAATGGAAATATCTATACATGCTCTAAATGGATCATTGGGTTTTAGAACATTGAGGGTCACTGGTTATCATTCCAAAAGGCCATTACATATTTTGGTTGATACTGGAAGTTCTCATAACTCCATTGACCCTGAAATAGTAAAGCAGTTGGGGTGTTCAACTAGAACAACCATGCCACAGTTGGTATCTGCAGCAAATGGAAATGACATGAAAGTGGATAAGGTGTGTGAAATCACTTGGTTACTTCAAGGGGCTGAGTTCACTGCTGAATTTCTGATACTACCATTAGGTTCTTGTGGGGTTGTATTGGTTGTTCAATGGTTGCTGACACTAGGGGACATCAAAATGAACTTCAACAAACTTACTATGGAGTTTATGTACAAAGGAAAAAGACATCTATTGAGAGGAGCAGGCAAACAAATTGTAACTCCAGGAGCAGGCAGACTTGATAGAATTTCAGGTAATGGTTCACAACTCTGCATGATTCAAGTAGTTCCTACTATGTGCTATGAACTGCATGGTCATGCCTTAGAATCCACACAAGATTCTAAGGAGGAACCTAGCTTAACTGAGTTATTAGAGGAGTTCAAGAGCTTGTTTGCTGAACCAACTCAGCTGCCACCTTCTAGAGGGGTTTTTGACCACAGGATTGTATTACATGCTGGTACTGAGCCTATCAACAAGAGGCCTTATAGATATCCTTCTGTTAAAAAGGATATAATAGAAGGACTAGTGAAACAAATGGTGGATCAGGGTATTGTACAACCTAGCTGCAGTCCATTTGCATCTCCTGTAGTTTTGGTGGGCAAAAAGGATGAGAGTTGGAGACTTTGTGTTGATTATAGGGACTTGAACAAACATACTGTGAAGAATAAATTTCCTATCCCTATTGTGGAAGATCTATTGGATGAATTAGGTGGTTCTAAGATCTTCTCCAAGATAGATCTTAGGTCTGGTTATCACCAGCTAAGAATGGCAGTAGAAGATGTGCGTAAGACTGCTTTTAGAACACATTCAGGTCACTATGAATACTTGGTGATGCCTTTTGGGTTATCAAATGCTCCAGCAACATTTCAAGGCTTAATGAACACAGTATTTCAGCCTTTTCTCAGGAAATATGTGTTAGTCTTTTTTGATGACATTCTGATCTATAGTCAGAATATTGATGAACATGTTGCCCATCTGAGGACTGTTTTTGTAGAAATGCAAAGACATCAGTTGTTTGCCAAACAAAGCAAGTGCTTCTTTGGAGTTAAAAAGATAGAATATTTGGGTCACTTTATCTCTGAGGAAGGTGTTTCAACTGATCCTTAGAAAATCGCAGTTGTGAAGAACTGGCCAATTCCTACTACTCTCAAACAACTGAGAGGATTTCTTGGCTTAGCAGGGTACTATAGGAGATTTGTGCAAGGATTTGGGTTGATTAGTAGACCTTTAACTGATCTTTTAAAGAAAGATAGTTTTAAGTGGTCATCTGATGCTACTGTAGCTTTTGAACAATTGAAATTGGCTCTTATTCAAGTGCCTGTTTTAGCTTTACCAGATATGAACAAGATTTTTGTGGTAGAATCTGATGCTAGTGGCTATGGCATTGGTGCTGTCTTGATGCAACAGGGCCATCCAATTGCATTTCTCAGTAAAATATTGTCACCTAGACATGCTGCCATGTCTGTATATGATAGAGAGTTGTTGGCCATTGTTCATGCTGTGACCAAATGGTCTCAATACTTGTTGGGCCACAAATTCATTATCAGAACTGATCAAAGAGCTTTGAAGTTCCTTATGGAACAGAAAATTCACACCAATTCTCAACTCATGTGGTTGACTAAACTCATGCCATTTGACTACACAATTGAATACAAGAAAGGCTCTGAAAACAAAGCAGCTGATGCTCTTTCTAGAGTAACTGGTTCTGAGATACTAGCATTGGTGATTTCTAATACAAGCTCTGACTTATTACAAGCTGTAGCTCAAAGTTGGGACACTGATTCTGAGGTGAAAGCAATTATTACTAAATTACAAGCTACTCCTAACTTGGTTTCACAGTTTACTTGGAGTAATGGTCAGTTGAGGAGAAAAGGAAGATTGGTGGTAGGTAAGGTGCATCAGTTAAGGCAAGACATCATAACTTTCTGGCATGCTTCTGCCAATGGGGGGCACTCAGGTGTTGAGGCTACTTTGAGAAGATTATTGACATTCTTCTATTGGAAAGGACTGAGGGAAGACGTAAAAAAATTTGTGCAGTGTTGTGACATTTGTCAGAGGAATAAGTCGGACTTAGCTGCTTATCCAGGGCTACTTCAACCTCTCCCCATTCCTGATGTAGTCTGGTCCCAGATAAGCATGGATTTCATTGATGGCCTTCCAAAATCCAATGGTTATGAGGTTATACTTGTGGTGGTAGATAGATTGAGCAAATATGCTCATTTCATTCCTTTGAAGCATCCCTATACTGCTCAGTCAGTAGCTAAGGCAATGTTAAATGAGGTGGTTAAACTACATGGTCTACCTGACAACATCACAAGTGACAGAGATGCAGTTTTCCTGAGTTCGTTTTGGCAGGAATTGTTTTCAATACAAGGAGTTCAGCTCAACACTTCCTCAGCTTACCACCCTCAATCTGATGGGCAAACTGAGGTTGTAAATAGGTGCTTGGAGACTTACTTAAGGTGCTTTTGCGCAGATGATGCCACAAATTGGGTTGAGTGTTTAGCACTGGCTGAATATTGGTATAATACTTCTTATCACAGTTCTATCAAGACTACTCCTTATGAGGCATTATATGGGAGGCCACCACCATTGCATCTCCCATATCTTCCTGGTGAATCTGCTTCAGTTGAGGTGGACAGTACCTTGGTGAGTAGAGAATTGAAGCTACAACTACTCAAACACCATCTAGCAAGAGCTCAACTTCGAATGAAGCAACAGGCTGATTCTCATAGGTCTGAGAGGAGTTTTGAAGTTGGAGATTGGGTGTACTTTAAGACGCAACCTTATCGGCAAGTCACAGTTTCCAATCAACCATTTCACAAGCTAGCTGCTAAGTATTATGGTCCTTTCCAAATTGCCAAAAAAGTAGGATCAGTTGCTTACACTCTACTGTTTCCTGCTGCTGTGAAGATACATTCTACGGTCCATGTTTCCTTACTCAAAAGGTGTTATCATATTCCTGATCAGATTTCCTACCCTCCTGTGACTGATATTGCTAGCCCCTACTGCCCTAATCCGGAATGTGTGTTGCAAAGGCGGATGGTAAAGAAAGGAAATAAAGCTGTAGCTCAACTCTTGATTAAATGGGACGGACTTTCTGCGGATTGTGCCACTTGGGAGTTTGCAAATACTTTGAAGTTCAGGTTCCTAACTTTTGATCCTTGAGGTCAAGGATCTTTTCAGGCAGGGGAGTACTGATACATGATAATTAGATTAGTGGAATATTGGGATTAATTGTAATATCCACATCAGCTGATGAGTTGGCTAGTAGTTAAGGAGTTAGTTACCAAGTTAGTTACACTTAGCTGTCAAGAATTCTGTTAGGATACCACAGTTGATTAGGCTTAGCAGTTACCTTTCTCATTACATATAACCATGTACTTGTATTGATTGGATTCATTCATTGACTACTAAATATACAACTTACTTCTTCTTCTATATTTCTCATCTCTTCCATAATTACATCTGACTGTTTCACTCGAAAGTATTAATCTTTCCTGTCCAGTCTAAGAAATTCTCGAATTCATTTGTGATTCCTGGATTTCATCTATCATATTTCAAGTTCCATCAACAAGCCCTAACATATTCTTTCCTAACAGGGCAATTCACATACACTTGCTTCACAGTGAGTGATTCTTACTACGAGTTATTTGCAATGAGTTAAAAAAAAATCCATTAACATAATTTGAACAATTGATGTCTTTGATAGAAAGTTGGTGTTATTCCTTGCACTGTTTCATTGCCAAGCCTAGATTGTGAGGGCACATAGGTACTATTGACAACAATGGTAGAGGTAGTACCATTTGGGTTTGCATGTCCATCGATGGGAGATATTGAATCAAATCGACTTCACAGATTTTAAATTTAAAATTTTTCTAGATAAAGATGAAGAAAGGAAGAGACATCTGCTTGTTGCTAATTCTTTGGAGACTTAAATGTTGTGGAGCCAGAGGGTAATATGCCTAACAATTACAGGAAGATAGAAAGTTTACATCACAAGAATTAAATAGTGCCACGTAGGCGATTGACGGTGTGGTGATATTTGCAATACTTAGTAGGCGTTTGACCATAAGATTTGGAAGCTTGACTTCTTATTTTGATTTCAAATAAGCGTTTGTTTATGAAATCAGCATAAAATTCCAACTTCAACTTTAGATCATGAATTTAAATTCCAAATTCTCCAAAAAGTATAATTTTAAATTCCAAATCATGATACTTTTTTAAATGTAAAACTTGACCCATATATTTATATTTTGTAAAAAAAAAGACCCATCATTTTATATTTGGGGAAATTTCACTAATAAACAATTTATGGGTCAAAATTACATATTCATAGCCCATATTTTAAATTACAAACCTACGGCCCAACAAATCATGACCTAGCTATTAAAGAGGCTGAATATTCAAATAAGCGTCTCTTTCAACTCTGTTTGGAACCATGTTGAGTACTTAAATTTCATAGCAACAGTTAGTTGTGCTTTTGAAGCATGAATAAGCATTTCACCTTAGATTATGCCACATCGTTGAAAATATATTTCACTTTAGCTACTTATTTTCTTGTTAATTCCTTGAATCTTATTGGTTGCACGCATTTACTCTAACTGCTTTATTTTCTTTTAATTATTCTGTCCATTTAGTGGTGGCAATGGATGGATTTCAAGTCAAAATAAAGCTTCATTTAACCATTACGTATCACTAGAATTGGCTGAACCTTGATTTCTTCTTTTGCTGATATGCAAGAAGACAACAATAGTATTTTAACTGCCCATGTATAATATTTGTTGGGATAGAATGTTAGGTCAAATAAAGCTTCATTTTTTTTTTCTTTCCAAGTTACTGGGTGTATAATCACCAATATGCAGCCTCAAGACTGTATAATCTATGTATAATTTCGTATAAATTTTGTATACATGTGAAGTATAATAATGTAAACCCTGTATATGTGATGTATAACAATGAATAAACCTGCATATGAAATTCCCATGACGAATTCCTTTGTATACATGTGAAGTATAATAATGTAAACCCTGTATATGTGATGTATAACAATGAATAAACCTGCATATGAATTCCCATGACGAATTCCTTTGTATACATGTGAAGTATAATAATGTATAACCTTGTATATGTGATGTACAACAATGTATAAACCTACATATGAAATTCTCGTGACAAATTCCTTTGTATACATGTGAAGTATAATAATGTATAACCCTGTATATGTGGTGTATAAAAATGTATACACCTATTGTTGACAATGTATCAATCTTGTATAAAAATGTATATCAGATGTTTATACAGATTTTTACACTATTGTACAAAATTATACAAACTTATACAAACATTGATTTTGATCCCATACGAATATACCCAAGACCACCATGAAAAATAGTTAAGAAACCCGTCATAGATACCTCATAGCCATCTATTTCCGCCATGAAAACTCCATAAAAACATAACAGCTCCATAACTTCCCACCAAACTCTACAGACAAAGCACCACAAAAATCTCTCACCTTCACCACCGGAGGACATGATTTTAACTGATTATGCACAACCTGCAGATGATAGGAATTATGAATGAACCAGAAATGGATATGTCCAGCTTTTACTTCCCTGCAATGGACAATGAGATGGACATCTGAATACAAGTAGATCTTCAAAGAGATGATGATGGCTACCTCGGGTAAAAAATTTAAAATTGGCTAAAACGGGTAATTAGTTTTTCATAATTACCATAGAGTGTAAAAATCCCTTTTTTTGAAAAAAAAAAGATTCATGCTAGACGTGAAGAGGTTGTTCGTAACATGTGAAATAATTATATTAAAAAATAGCTAGTTACTACTATTATTAATTTTTTGAAAGTGGATTTTTGTAAAATTATGTGCATTTGAAAGTTTGTAATAGCATGTAATTCGGAGCATTTATTTATAAAAGGAATATAGAGATATGTAATTTATTAATGTAGTGCCTTAGGATTTTCTGATACCAAGTTTATGAACTATGATTTGCTCATTTGGTAAAATTATATAAGAGTTGGAGAAATTTTGATAATTTTCAAAAAATTGTGGGGTTTTTCTTATGTTTATGAGAAAAAAAAAATACAATTGAAGAAATTCAAATTGCATGTCCAAACAAAATTTCAACTTCAAATCACATATATCAAATCATGTCCAAACGGGTGGAATTTATTGGGTTCGTCTTTCAGTTTCTTTTTTCCTTTTCTTTTAGATGGGAAAAAAAGAGAAGAAAGCAAAATAAATCAGAAAAAGATAAACATGAGCGGAGGGTAAAATGAGCGTGCAATTTTAGATGAGCATGTTAGTAATTTAATTTTCCTTTAAAGCTTCCAACTTTTATATTAGTATAATATAATATAGTATATAACAATATAAATATATATAAATAAGTAAAGAAGTTAGAAAATAAACATTTTCCTTTCGTACCAAACATACACTTAGGGGGTGTTTGGTATAACGGAAAATATTTTCTATTTTCTCTTGTTTGATTGCACTTAATATCTTGGAAAATGTTTTCCATAAAAAATTTAAGGAAAAACATTTTCGGATTAATAAAAACAAACCAACGCAATCCCCAATCCACCATGTATGCCCCACACCCACAAACCCAACCCACCTCCCCCATCAACCTCCCCCCTCCCGCACGCCACTCACCACCCCAAACCAAACCACACCCCAAATCACCCACCCTAATTACCCCTACCCACCCTACTCCGAAATGTTTTCCTATTTTTTTTTATCCTTAATGAAATGATTTATAATCACATAAATATCTATGATTTGTTTTAGATCACAAGTTTCAAAAGTATTTCTTCCTTTCTTTCTTAAAATACGCGTTTAGTCAAATTATATCGTATAAATTGGGACAGAGGGATTTAAAAAAAAAAAAAAGAATTAGAGGGAGTAGTATAGGTATAGGTATAGGTAAATAAGGTGGATAAAATTGTAAGTATTTACAAATAAAGAGGTAAAAGTATGTATTTTAATTAATTTAGGGGTTAAATTTGTGATAAAATATATATATTTTTTTTTAAAAAGACAATAATGAGGCATGAGAAACTAAAAAGTGTTAAAACGCGAAAAAGAAAAAAGAAAGAACAGAGAAAGGGGGCTAAGGCTAGGGTTACAGTTACATCATCTTGTACGATTGCAAAGGCAATAATGGAAAGCTTAGAAAGCATAAGGAAGGCATTGAAGAAATGGGGTTATCATGTTTTCTATCATCAAGTGGACAATTTCTACAACTCCCAAGACCTATATAGTTATTTTCATGACACGTTTATTAAGTTGTGTTCTCAACAAGAGGTGCTCTTGCAGAGGCGGATCCACCTGGGTTGGGGTGACATGACACTTCCTCGATTAATAAATTTTATATATACTTATGTTGTAATTTGCTTAAATTGTTAAATATTTGATCCTGTCACCCTCAATTGTAAATTAGACAAAGGTGCCACGACTGGTAGACAAAAGTTTGAATGTATCTTGAACATTTTTCGACTCTCATTTTTTTTTTGCGCTTTGTACTTCCTTTGTACCAGTAATTCCCTTTTCGGCCCTCCCAATTTTTTATTTATCTTTTTATTATTTATATTGCTTCCTCTTTTTTATTATTTTATCTGTGATCTCTAGCGAGAACACACAAATAGAAACTTCAAAATCCCTTAAATTAAGCATTTCTCTTAATCTCAAATTTGTGAGTATTTAAATCGAAAAACTTGGGTCTCAATGGGAATTTTGGATTGAGATCAAACCTCAATTTTTTTTTTTTTTTTATAATTTCTTTGTTTATTACTCCCTCCGTTCATGTTTACCTGTCTATATTTGACTTGGGACACTCTTAATAAGCAATAAAAAAAATGAGAAATGAATTGGAGTGCTTAATAATAAGGGTAAAATAGGTATAAAATAGTAAATTATGTCTTGGTTTTTCAAACTATATAACCTACAAGTAAAAGTGGACATATATTTTTAGTATAATGGACAAATAAAAATGGACGGAGGGAGTGTATAATAAAAATTTATGCTATTCTATAATTGTTAAAATCAATTTAAATCACTTTACTACTTAAATTGTGATGGGAATTTCGTAAGCACTGCTTAGAAAAAACATGAAATTTATGATTTATTTTTGAGAACTTGTAGTTTATCTAATTTTATATTTACTTATGGGGCGTATTTACCTATTGAAGAGTTTTTCTATTATTTTTCTTATTTTGATTGATGTAATTTGAAGATGTTATTTTACTTGTGCAAATTCATTTTTTAATATACATAAGAGATGCAAGTCCCTTGGTGAAAATGTTGATTTTACTTTTGTTGTTAATGAGTGTTAATGAGTGTGATTCCTTATTTAAGATGCTAATTATGTTCGTTTCTTGATTTTTGAGATGTAATTTTCATATTTGCAAATAAAAAAAAGCCTATTAAGTTGACCCGAATAAACTAAAAAGAGATGAACCCGACCCAAATACACGTTCCTAACAAGATGTATATTGAAGAAAATTGTGGCACCTACCACCTTCAAATCCTAGATCCGCCTCTGTGCTCTTGGAAGCTGATAAGTATGTCCCTCCTTTTCTTATTCTTTTTTTAATTTTCTTTTGTTACATAGGGTAAGGGAAGGGAGATTACGTACAACGATGGATTTGAACACTCACCAACAAGCTGAAAGTTACTAGATCCCTACTCATCTTATAATACATACATATACGCACACTTTATTTTTAATTAATGGAAAAGCAGAATTTCAGTTTTCCTAATGATTTTTTTTTTCAGTTTAAAAGTTTGGTAAAATACAAGATGGTGTACTAGTATTTCTCACACAAACTATTTAAGATCATTATTAGCTTGGTAAGATGATACTCCCTCCGTCCCATGTTACTGGTCCACTTTCCCTTTTACATGCCCTTTTAGAAATCATAAATAAAAGTGTATTTTTACTATATTACTCTTATTCCTATCCTTATCTCTGTTCAATAAATTGCACTCTAATCAGTATCGGTTACTTTTAAAAACATTTAATGTTAAGGGAAAAATAGGAAAATTTTGATTAATTTTATCTTGGTTTTGTAAATGGATTAGTATTTTGCGACAGATGTTTTTAGTATTGTGGACAAATAATACGGGACGGAGGGAGTATTATACGTATATTTTAGACAGATGACTAGTTGAGAGGTATACATATATATACACACACCATTTAATTCCTTGCTTTATGTTAACCCTGCTTTGGATACCTGCAGTTCTATTTGGAAAATGAATCCGACATCCGTAGGTGTTGCGGAACCATGCAGCTTCGAAGATTTGAAAGGAATGACCGATAACTTCAGTACGGAATGCTTAATTAAGAACACTATGCATGGGAAGGTGTATCGAGGCTCCATTTACGATCGTGAAGTGACTATCAAAACATGGGATTTCTTTTACCAATGTAAGCCGTACTATGTTGACCATCCGTCTAGATTCTGTAATGAGCTTGAAATGCTGACAGGTGAAAAGCCACATCCAAGTTTGATCAAGATACGGGGTTTCTGTTTTAAACATGTACTTGCACTTGTGTATGATGAAAAGCCAACTAGTAAATTTTTGTCGGATGAGCTTCATTCTGGTATTTGAGAATTTTTCTATACCAGCAAGTAATACTTCATCATTACTTTACTAGTAATATTTTTTGATCTTCAGCAGCTGAACACTTTGGATGGAATGGGAGATTAAGGGTGGCAACTCAACTTGCAAGCCTCTTCCACTGGTTGCATGAGAGGGAATTTTTATTTGGTTGCGTTGATTCTTCCACCATTATGATTGACGAGGTAACAGTTGCACATTTTTTTGTACCTCTTTATATTTTACGGTTTATGATTGCCTCTTCACTTGGTTGGCTTGCAGGACTTCAACATAAAAGTGTTTGACTTTGGTTTCCTCACTCATATAAGTGAGGAAATAATTGACGGAATTGAAGCTTATTATCCTCTTTGCTGGGACGATGCTCCTGAAATTGCTAGTGGTGCGTCTTTTTAACTTTATTTTCTTATTTAAAGATTTGTATGTTAATGTGAACTTTTAGTCATTGAATATTGGAACCCAAATCGTGGGATATGGATATAGTTAGGATGCATGTTTCCGACCCCAACTAGCTTGGGATTGAGGCGTAGTAGTTGTTTTATTTAGTTCAATATTTGTACTGCTAGAGGACTTTGCTACGATGAGTTTGTTAAAAAGCAATCGGCGGCATGAGGAGTCTTGGAAAGCCTGACGAACTAAAGGGTGGGCTTTAGAATGGTGTACAGAGACTTCGTTATACTGTAATAGGAAAAAGCTGGTTCCTGGACTTTTGTAACACATTTGATTCACAAACTGATTACTATAACTGGTCAAACTGTAATGCTGTATATTGCCAACCCTTTAAGAAAGGCAGCTAGTTGGACTTGTGGAAGGAAATCTCGCCATGTATTTGTTAATAAACCAATATACATATTTAAATTTAGAGTGCTTGAGTAATACTTGTGACGTGTGAAGCTGCACGCTCTTCCATGAGATGGTCGTATCCACATTTCTTCGATTCGCAGTTTGTAGAATCAGCTTTTACTGAGTTTTGTTTTTGATTTTCTTCATTACGAAAAAATGTGCAATAGTGATGTGATTTACAGTTCATACAACCTAAGTTGCACGGACTCTTCACTTTCGATGCAGCATCCGTGTCGGATTCTCCAAAAATAGAATACTTTTGGAGTATCCGATATGCACCCGTTGACATTTTTGAAGATCCGAGCAACATAGCATATAACCGATCCAAACTTCTTTGGAGATTGGGGAGTTATTATTGTTCCTTTGGCATGGATAGCATGGACTTTTTGATGTGTTGAGAGTGGGTGCAACAGAATACTGAACTAATACTGGGTTTACCAGCTCAAGAATAGTAGAATGAAAATATAGGGCTTAACCTTAACCCTAAGTTTAGGAACACCTCATACAGTATATCTTTGAATAAGCAGTGTATAGTGGTAGAG
Organism: Lycium barbarum; assembly: GCF_019175385.1. Lineage (NCBI taxonomy): Eukaryota > Viridiplantae > Streptophyta > Magnoliopsida > Solanales > Solanaceae > Lycium > Lycium barbarum. The sequence goes on along the minus strand of NC_083343.1, from coordinate 113,163,728 downwards.
TCCTATACAAATTCTGGATGGCAGATGCACTTCAGGAGGAATCTCAATGACCGGGAGATGGATGATATCAGTCAATTGTTGTATGCAGGATCCTATTACTCTTGAAGCTAAGAAAGTGGACTCTCTAATTTGGACAACTAAGAGGGAAGTTCCTCTTTTAAAAACAGCAACACGCTACTGCAGAAGCAAGCTGGAACTGAGATCTTACTTAGCCATGAAAAATGTTATGGAAAACTAAAGCCCCAACTAAGAATAGGTTGCTGAAGATCAAGAGTCCGCAAATAACTTATTATTACACTGCAGGCAAGCAAGACAAATTTGGGACCTTTTTTCGATATAGGTGGAGTACAGCGGGAAATGCCTGAAACAGTCAAACAGTTACTTGAATGTTGGCAGACCCAGGTTGTTAGCAGAAGATTTAAGATGATACGGATGACCCTACCTTTATGCATCATGTGGAGCATACGGTTAGAAATATATAAGAGATGTTTTGAAGATAAAAACTTCACATTTCTTTTGTTCTTGATGAAGAGATGTTTACAAAGGTTATACTTTTGGTGTAGGAATAGCTTGATTGAAACCATGTCCCAGTACATCTAGAGGTGTTAGTTTCTAGGGATGTAGTTTTGGCTAGATTTTTGTAACATTGGTACCTTCTTGGTACTTTTCTTAATCAAAATTACCTTATCAAAAAACAAAAAAAATTGTGGAGATGACCCATGCGTTTTCGGGAAGAAACCAAGTCTAAATTCCAACTGAATAAGTTCTGAATTGCTAGCTTGAAATTTCAATCATTTATTGTACATATGTGTGATCCAATCACGGACACATGCCCAAATTCATTAGAAAAGGGAAAGATTGGGCAACAACCAAGCGTATAATGTGCATGGCTGACCATAAAACTAAGTAGAAATATTGCACATACTGCTATAAATAAATTGCACAGGAATAAGTCTCCTCTTCATTTAGGGTACCAGGATGTTCGCCTCCAGTTGAGCCAAGAAGTTCGGCATCTCAGATGCCTCTCTATTCCTTTTTAATTACATTTCGTCCTACTTTGTTTTGCTTATGTTATAACATGATATTATATGTTGGTAGTTGACTGTATATTTCCTACGCTCTGGTCAAATGGATTTCCTCTTGAAATATTACTTGCTGTATAGATCAGTTTAGTAGGTTCAACCTTTTCTTCTTTGTTTGCCTGGTTACTTGTAACAGTAGTGTTTGGTGGGGCATCCGTTGTTGTGTTCATGGTCCTAATGACACCCTTACCTAGAATCGGTAGGTGTAGCTTGGTCTTCAAGGGACCCTGGGATATCTGAATCAGTTTTGTAATTTCATCTCTTTCTTCTTTCATTTGACCTGCCATTTTGTGTTCTTATATGTTCAATCATCAGTTTCTATTTTATTCTAAATCCAAAGTGATAGGTTGGACAATTCATCATTCACACAAAATTTCCTTGGACATTTTGACGTTATTTGCATTTAGAAAATTGTCAAAAGAAACTGATTCCATTAATATGGCTTCTGATCCATGTAGGTATTCGCGATTTTAAAAGTGATGTGTACAATTTTGGTCTTCTTCTTGTGGAGTTGATTTTCCAAAGAGGGAATGTATCCAGGACCCGCAATCGCAAGGAGCTCATAGGTGGTCGTATAAGATCGATCCTGGTTAAATCACTCCTGCAAGTTGATGATGAGCAAGCTAGTTGCATCACAGAATACTAAGATCATGTCTGGAACAGGATGAAAAAGCACGCCCAGCTATGAAGGATGTCTTTGCCACCTTGTCTACTTTGGGACAGGGGAGCAACTCAGACTAAGGAAGAAAAAAATGATTACTTTGTTAGCTTATTCCGAGGCTTTATATTCTAAATTTCCTTTTAGAATAGCCACAGTCTGATCATACTGCTCCTCAGAGAAAGGATAAGCCCCCATTTGAGACTGGATCCCCATTGCATCACCAACTTGACATTGACCCTGAGCCATATCCTGACCTTGAGAAGTGTTTGTCAATGGACTTGAGCTTTCAGCTACAACACTCACATTGTTAGCAATTGAGTATCTTTGCTGATTCCCTTGTTCATTCCCACTGTTGTAAGGCCTCTTTCTTGGGTCTGTAGTCTGCAGGATAACCAACTAACTTCCAACAGTTCTCCTCAGTATGACCCTTTAGTTTGCAAAAATCACGAATCTTGTTCTTTTTGAACTTCTGAGAACCAGGACCAGCATTTACATACCCTTTATTACCATGATTACCATATCCATTGTTTGCACCATTCCTAGTAAACATTGCAAGACCGAATTATCAGCTTGTATGCTCTGATACCACAAAGATTTATGTGAAGAAAGATAAGAACCCTAGTTTAGGGATAGAGAAGAAGAGGAGAGTGGATAGATTGTAGAGAGAAGAAATTCTTATTCATTCATTCATTCAATGTAATGAGAAATGTACAGATACAAGTCCTTATATATTGGAGTTGTTGATTATATGATTAGCCAACCAACTAACTAATCATTAGGACACTAATACTAACTAGCTATAACTAACTTCCACATTACAGTTAATTAGTTTACTAAAAATTACACATTTGCCCTTCTGTGCTATTCCTTCAGCTGTTAGTTGATGATAATCCTTCTACAATATACAAGATCAAAAAGCAAAATATTCTTACGTACTGTGCTTCCAAAATACTGCTGATCATATTACATAATTATTTAAGCATTGTTTAGTTATTGTTAACGAATTATATCCACATTTCAAAATTTAAAAGTGATAAATCTTCGATGCTTCTAGAAAATAGTAAGGGTGCTAAAAGTAGGTGGTCATTGATTGTTGTCTTCCAATGGTAGAATGATTATAATTAACACAAGAAAAAACATGTTAGAAATTTAAAACTAAACCACGAATAGATGGGGGCTTTTACTGATAAAACAATAAAAAGAACAAACTACAAAGCAGGACTAGATGAAGACCTCCATAGGAACACAACTTTAGAAAAAAGGCGACCTCCATAGGAAACACAACTTTAGAAAAAAGGCATCCTTTTTATATATGCGATAGAGAGTTTTATGACAATTAAACATTGCTGTTGTTAATATAATTTTGGAAAAAATGCATACAGTCGTTCTTATTATCTTCCATTTAAGTGGTGTTTTAAAAGACACGGACGACAAAGATTCAATAGATATTGAACCAACATGAATTGATCAATACATAAATGTTGAGGGAGATCTTTGCTAGCTAGTATTATAGTCACATTTTCCTATTTGAGTATCAATGTTGAGATTAATTATACCTAACATCTTTACCATGTTGTGACCGCATAATCCTGGTATATAGTTGTGGCTAAACACACATGGAGACATCTAAAGGTGACACGATTTTTCATTTAGATACCTAAACTTAAGGGTTCTATTGAGGACTTACAATATCCAATATTTGTTCCAATTAGACCTTTTTTGTTGAGTTGGTAGATAGAGTGAGTTTCACCCAACATAGACACGTGAAGAACCTGAAAACAAACCTTTTTTTTCTGTCTTTTTATTTCCTCTTCCTCTTTTTTTTCTCTGCACCGCCACTTCCACCATTGCCTCCTTGACTTTCACCATTGTTGTGCCTCCACCATTGCCTCCATCTCCAACAATTGCCCCTGTTGATTGAAATTGAATTGAGACCGTGTTCTTCATTTGTGTTGGCTATTTATTTTGGTCGGGTCGCCCATGTGGACTGATCCGGCCCATTTAAAAGAGATAAACATGTAGGGAGTTACTTAGGGCAGTTATTTTCTTAACTCCTAAAGAAAAACTACCACTACATTATTTTAGGAGTGAACGTGCAATTGAGGACAACACTATTTTTTGAAAGTTCTTCCAAAAACTCTTTTCTCCAGCAATCTTAAATTCTCCACACAAAAGACATCTAGTTTGTGGTAAATAATACTTTGTTTCCAAGTGATTCAAAGTTCGACTTGGGCGATTCTTTGGTAGCAAATTTAATGATTAATCTTCCGCTGTTTTAAGGTACACAATTATGTTGTCCTTGCTCCGTATGATTTTTTCTAACAATGGTATCAGAGCCTAGGGTTATTTGTTCCCAAGTCTTGTGTACGGGGAGAATCTCTATTTACGGTCTGTCGCAATTACTTCTTTCGTTAAACTAATCTAAGACTGAAAAGAGAGTTTGAAGATTTTATTGCCGCCGTCTCTTGTGAATGTGTTTGTGGTTTTCTGTCCGAATTGTTTTTTAAACTAATTTGATGGGTCCTTTAATTTGTGTTGAAACTGAGAGAACTAAATACGGATGGAAGTTTAAGTTGTTTGGCTTTTATTGTATATATATTGAAAACATCTCATCTTTCAATACAAAAAGTGACTTTGTTGTCTTCTCATCAATTATTAACGATTTTTTTTATTGAAAGATGGGCTCCACAGATCATGATTAAGTCATATGTGTGTTCTTGCTTTTAAATGACAAAAGGAGTGCCTTTACATGATATCTTGTAATTATATTTTGGGAGAAGACAAGTATATGAATTTATAGTTAATTCTTTCTATTCTCTGAACTAAAGTGATTCTTCTTTTATCAAAGAGTCACTGCTTCTACGAACTTTAAATTTTTAAGTCATTTTGTTGTGTTTAAAAGGACTTGCAGCACTTATAAGGCTTTTTGTTGTTAATGGCTTAACTAATTAAGTTTGTATTTGAAAACAAACAATGCGTTTTGTTGAGTGTTGGTTCATTCTCAAGAATATTGTATTCTGTTTTTTTGAGTGAATTGTTGGTTCAGTATATGTATGTGGAATCTTATCACACTGGACGAAAAAGAAAATCAATGAACTGCTATTTTTTTTTTTGTTGCTTGCTGTGAGTACATGATTAAAAAGATGGTCTGTATATAATTCTCAGTATTCTCAGTGTAATAAAATTTGTTTAGTCCCAATGATCCTTAAACGTAAATTGGTCTTCTACGAGTAATTGTGGCATATGTTGTCACATTGAATGGTATGTCCATTCTTATTGTTTCCTTATTCCCATTTCAGACATGGCTGGATAGGGACATGCTCGAAATGCTCCAAGTGGGAGTGGTGGTAAAAGTCCAGCAAAAGGACAACGTAGAAGAATGCGTCGTCGAAGGACTATATCTAGTAATGATTCAGACTCTGAGCCTGAAGTCATCAAGAATTTCCTAAGGACGATACAAAATATATTTAGGGAGGATAGAGTTGTGCGAAGGGAATGAGAAAGAAAATTTGTAGAATTTTAAAAAATCAAAAAGGACCCATCTGCATCTATTCTAAGCTACCTTCGTCTTTTTGGGAGGAAATTGTCGGAAATAATGTTTTAACATTTTAAAATTGTTTCGAGTTGGGATGCCTTGGGAATATTGGAGCAATTTGCCAGATTATTGGAAGGGTCAGTTGGCTGATATTTATCACAAGCTTAGTCCAAATGCACCCATTTGGGTATACTATACGGAACTTGAATCTAAGTGGGAGGAAAAGGAAATAACAACTAAGATTTAGAAATCTTGGCTACTAAATACTTGTTCTAGACCCAGATTGAGTCCGATAGTTCCTAAATCTCAGCTTTCTAAACTTTCTCCCATAGATAAATTGGCTAAATATGTGGCTGAAAGTGTTGTAGATCCTCGTCACTCACGTAATGAGATAGCCATAGACGAGTAGTATATGACTTGTAATTGTGTAAATTCCTTTTATGAACATATGTTAGTTTATTTTTTCTGTGAATATATGCATATGAATATTTATTTATTTATTGTTAATTGATATGCATTAACAGAATGTTGTAAGGGGATAAGACTAAAAGAATCTGTGTGATTCTAGTCACGAATATAATTAAATACACATTAAAAAATGATTTTAATTTGGTTAAACATTTAGTTCGTAGATGATGATTGGAAACTTTTGTGACCTTTCGATTTTACACTAGATGTGAAACCTTTGTGAAAATTGATTTGCTTGAATGTGTATATCACATGCTTTTATTTTAAGGGTAAATATTGATGAGTAAAAACTTGCTTAATTGTCTCAATCAACATATATGGCATCTGAGAGCATCATTGTTGATTTAAACAAGGGTGAGAAACTAAACGGTGAAAATTACGACATCTAAAGTCGAAATATGTGGTATGTATTGGAAGAGCAAGATGCTCTGGAAGGTATTAACCATGTTTTGGTTCACCCAGAAGAGGGTAACACTGTCCAACACATAATAAATCTGGAAACTTACAATGCGTGGAAAAAGAAAGATTCTACTGCACGTGGAATTATTGTGAGTTTTGTTGTTGATGATCTCATTCACGAATGTGAAGAATACCCTACTGCTCATGCTATGTGGGCACACTTACGAGAGACTTATGGGGGTAACACTGTGACCCGCCTTAGACAACTGACTATCAAATTTAACACTTACAAGAAGCGTCATGATCACAATGTCAAGCAACACCTTAGGGTGATGTCTAACATGATTGCTCAACTCAAAAGTGTTGGTCATGTTCTCTCTGATGAGCAACAGGTTCAGGCAGTGATCCGGTCTCTTCCCAATAGTTGGGAACATTTGAAGGTCAACTTAACCCATAATGATAACATCAAAACTTTTTCTGGTATTGCCCGTCATGTCGAGCTTGAAGAGGGGGGCTTGGTGCTGCTAAAACTGTACCTAATGCCTATGTGGCAGAATCCAGTGGCACAAAGTCTTTAGGATTCAAACGCAAGAAGAATTGAAAAAATGACGGAAAGGGTAAGGAGACCGGAGAAGGACCCTCCAAGAAAAGGAACAAGCCAAATCCCAAGAAGGGAAAACCTTTTTTCGAGAAGAAAGACAAGAGTAAGATGAAATGCTACAACTGCCATGTTCCAGGGCATTTTACTCAAGAGTGTCCCAAGCCGAAAGAAGTAGCATTTCAAAACGCATCTCTAAGTGCTACATATGTTTCTAGCACTGTTTTACTAACTGAATCTTATCCTGTATGGATTGTAGTCTCGGGGGCCACCGAGCATGTGAGTCGTGATCGAGAAGCGTTTGTGGAGTTTCATCGAGTCTCACCTGGATCAAGGTGGATATATGTAGGAAATAATGCAAAGCTTGAAGTCAAAGGGATAGGCACTTGCAAAATGGACTTGCGTGGTGGCCGAACTTTGATGTTGCATGAGGTCCTATATACTCCAGCGATCCGACGTAACTTAGTATCTATGTCTGTTCCTCTAGATCTAGGTTTTGATTTAAAGTTTAGTCGCAATAGTGTTAGAATTACTCAAGATAATGTTTTTTACGGTTTTGGACTTCGTTATGATGATTTTATTGTTTTAGATTGTAATCCTTCAACTTATGACTATTATGTTGACCGTTCTGTAATGACATGTTATTCTAGTAACAGTGAAGTTGATGTTATTACATGGGATGCAAGATTAGGTCATATAGGGTAAGACCGGATGAATAGATTAGCAAAGGAAGGGAAATTAGGTCTTTTCTCCAAAATTGAAATGCCAACTTGTGAAAATTGTCTTGCCGGAAAGATTACACGTAAACCATTTGGGAAGGCTAAGAGAAGATTCCCCATTGCAATTAATCCATTATGATATCTGCGGTCCAGTGAATATGAGGGCAAGGTCTGGTGCTTTGTATTTCATTACATTTATTGATGATTTCGCACGCTTTGGTTATGTCTATTTGATTTCTCATAAATCTGAAGCACTCTAATGCTTTAGAAGATATATGAATGAAGTTGAGAATCAATTAGATAAAAGTATAAAGACTTTAAGAGCCGATAGAGGCCGTGAATATTTATCAAAATAGTTTGAAGAATTATGTAATGAAAAAGGCATTACGAGACAGTTAACTACTCCTTACACACCTCAACAGAATGGTGTAGCAGAAAGGAGGAATAGAACATTATTGGACATGACAAGGTCAATGATGGTACAGGCAAATTTACCTATCTCTTTCTGGGGAGATGCTGTTGACACCCAATTTTGTCCCTCCTTTATTCTAATATATTCCCTTAGGCTTCTAAAATTATTAACGAACTAAATACTTTGTTTTCACTACTATTTTTATTTTCTACTACTTTCTATATCGTTACTTTCAATATTACTAGCATTACTTTATCACAAATTTTAAATGGTTCGTCATCGTTTCATTTTTAAGATTTGTACTCGTTAAATTAATTTTACTTTATTAAATCCTTTATTTTCTACATACTAATTATTAATCGTCTTCACATAGTATAGATTGTACTAGTTATTAAATTAGAAGCCCAAAGAATAATTAAAATAGAGGAGAAAAGATTAACATTGAGCCCAAATCATGGCCCAAACGGAGCACTCTCATCATCAGCCCAATCCTCTGATCCAACCCACATCAACGACTCGACCCGGCCCATGGCTTCACTTCATCATCTAAAAGGGAAAACAGCCGCATACGCACAGCTACTCCCCCTCTCTTTCGTCCCTCTCTCCACCTTCTCTCATCCCATTTTTAGCAAAACCTTGACCAACTTTCACCATGGCAGATCCTTGCCCTCTCATTTTCGTGCAAGCCCTTTCCTCTTTCCTCTTCCAAACAAGAAACCATCTTTGTTTTCAGCCATGGCAGATTTCACCTTGCCATTTTTATATACGATCTGGTCAACAAATGGCCAAAACTGTTGAAATTTTTGAAAAAGGAGATCAACATTTAAAGATCCGATTCAGATTTCAAACGGCTAATTCCACTTGAGATCCCGCCCAAAAAATTTGAACCATAGCAAACCCTAGGGATTTTCGCTATAAAGACTCACTTTCTTGACCTACAAAGAGGGTTCTTTCAGCCGCCTGAACACCTCTTAAACATTTACACTTTTTCAGTCACTATATCTGAAAAAAAAAACAGCACTGCTAATAACAATCCTTACTCTAGCATTTTCATTCAATTCGTCCGAAAGTGAAATACGAAACTTTAGTTCACAAAAATCCGCAATACTTACATTCGAATTCATTTGGCTTAAGATTCGGGTCTATCCATAACGAGAGAGTGGATTCGACGCCGACGACCCCCGTTCACTGCACCTAACAAAGGTAATTTTCCCTCCCTCTCCTTTAATTCTGTGATTCTGTTTTAATCTCATTATGTTATCAGTGTTGTTTTAGTTTTATAGTGTTCATGTTTTATTACCTTCTCGAGTTATTGTTGGCTGTGATGTTTTTGTTTAGTTATTCTCCTAAGGTCTGTTTTCTACCTATTAAAATCTAGCATGAGCATAGGTTGGTTGAATTGATTACATAGTTGTGTGTGTGTTTTGACTTTTTGACGGGCCTTCGCCTCACTACTCAGGATAACTGTTGTTTTTAAAACTACAAGTGTATCGGTCTGATCATGTAGTTGAATTGCCTTTAGTATCATTCTCCGTGTGCAACTTACATGAGCTTTTAGATAAAATTTGTTTCTGCTGGGCTTGGGAACAATTGAGTGTTATGAGTGTTTGCCTTGTGATTACGTTGGGTTGCAAGCATATTGAGATTGGGGATGGGTCTTTTTCGTGATATTATCCTCCTTACTGCATTAGATTTCCACAAAGACCTGGTTTAAAACTCCTTCTGCTCCCCTTTTATTTCTCTGAAAAAAAAAGCTACTCAAACTTCTGCCTGCTTATATGTTACCCGAACTTGCCTAATGCTGCACATGATCGTATACATGCATTTTAGGAGTTTAAAACATTGGCATGATTTTCATTTCGTTTGATTCTATTTGGTATGGTTAGCCTTTGTAGAATGTTAACAGTGGATATGCTCGAGACATTTATCTTCATACACATTTGGATGCATCTAAATTGGTATATTAGGTATACTACCTATTAGTAAGTGGCCAGTTGAGCCTTGGGGAATTCTGAGCTCTGTTTTTTTATGTTTCCTTAGCAACCGGGCCGATGAACAGAACACATGTCTGGCCCATTCGAATCCCCTTTTATGACCTGTTGGCCCTGCTCGTTGAAGTATATGTGCAACTTTGGTTTGCTTTGTGTCTCGCCCCATTTTCTTTCCTTGTGGACATCTAATTCGAACTTGGGTCTGCTACATTTGTCTAATTTCTTTTCTTGCTGTTTGTTTAGGAGTCATTAATATATTAATCATGAGCAGTCCCCTGTTTTAGTTAAAATCCATTGGTCTGCTTTTTATATTACACATGTTTGGCCTTGTTTATTGATTGCATACTAATCCTTATCTTTCGTTTTTATGCATGACCATCGCGTACGGGTCCGAGGGACTTCCGCATTCTGTGTTGGGCCAAAGCCCAACATAACTTTCCTTCAAAGCATCCTCCTCAACCGTGTAAAAGGATCTGGGCCGAAGCGCATACAATAGAAAAAGAATAGATTGCACCGTTAGCTTAAATGGGCCAAACCCATTTGCCTCTTCTACTCTACCCCGTTCATATATATGATTTGTAGTGATTGACTAGCATCTTACTTTATATTGCTGTTTTTTCTTAGCTTTAGGTGAATCTTAACGGGGTTAGTGGGAACCGTAGCTTAAAAAATATAAGTATGATCTTGTAAGACTTATAATGAAATTGATTGTGATTATCGTTAAAATTTTGGCTAAGCAAAACGATTTTCCAGAAAGATGTTAAAGGCTAAATAATAACAACACCTTTCGAATGAATCATGTTATTTTCATAGTGTTTTAAATAAAGGCCCTGGATTGTATTTTGGTATTGAAATCCTCTCAGACTTCTAAAGATTTTGTCATACTTTAATATTATAAAACCTCTAAACTTTAGTCATGTTAATCTTTTAATGATTATTCACTTTGTTAGTTGGTATGACTCATTTCTCCAAGAATATATAAAACGTTACACATCTCGCGCTCTTTCAGTTTATAACTAAACTCTTTTATGTATATTATTATAACTAAACTCTTTTATGTATATTATTATTTCCTACAAGTCCTATTTTAAATAGCATTCTTACATATATATAACTTTAGCAATACTTACAAAGCTATTTTCTTTTCTATAATATTACACTTACACTTAGCCTAATTAAATTTGAGTCCGGTCGGATTAACCATTATTAATGGAATTTAGAAGATGTCTAATACCTTCCCTCTAGGTTAGTTGAACCCGTACCTAGAATCATTTGATTTCGTAGACTTTAAAATAAAATCAACTTTAGATAATTACTTTAATTAACTTTAGGTGCCCTAATTTACCATAAATAATTAGGTGGCGACTCCCTACTTTAATTAACCCCGGAATTACCGGGATGTTGTAAACTATTTTGATTCCCGTTAAAATAGGGTATATGTTACACCTCAGAAAAAAAAATTGAGTCCATGAAATAATTCTGCGGATGAACAGTAACTCGGCGAACAGTAGACGCGGATGAACAGTAACACGGGAACAGTAGACGCGGATGAACAGTACTCGGTGAACAGTAAATCTGGAAAGTAAAAACCGAAAATTCTGATTTTTTTTCTTCATTTTTACCTCTCTCTCTCACCCTAAACTCTCTCTAAACCTCCCAAACCCTCCTAAAATCTCTCTAAAATTTTCAAGTTGAAGTCCTCCAAATCAAACCAAGATTTCATCTTAGGAATTGGAAACTAGTTAAGAAAGGATTATAGTATTTGGTGCTTGATGTGTGGCTGATTATTGAAGCTTGGAGCTAGGATTTTAGTTGAGTATTCTGGGCAATAAGGTATGTAATATACTCTATTCTTGTTAATTAAGTTATTCATGGGAGAATTCCCTAGTTTAAAGTGAAGGGAATTATGTTATGAAGTCATAGATTAGTTGGTTGATATGATTGCCTTGAGGGTTGTTTTTTTATTGGAACTTTGAGATATTTCTAGGTGATTATATTGCTATATGAGGTTGTTGATATTGTTGTTGATGTTGTTCTTGAATTTGAAAGAATAAAGTGTATAAAGATATTGTATACAAAGCGTATACCGGGCTGTTTTGTGCCGATACTTGGGGCTGTTTTATGTAATTTTCGTGGCTGCTTTATGACAATATTTTGGAGCTGTTTTATGTAATTTTCGTGGTTATTTTGTGACTATATTTTGGGGACTGTTTTATGGTCGTTATAGATTGTTTTGAGGGCTGGAATATCGGAGGATTGGCTGTAGTTGTTGTTGTTATATTATGAATATACGGAAATAAAGAAGTGTATACAAGCATTGGCATCCGAATGTATATTGGGCTGTTTTGGGAGTAATTTAAGAATGGATTTAAGTCTAGTTTGATATGAAATTGTTGGTATTGTTGTTGTTGGTATTTTGATTGACGTTTGGCTAAGTTGGAATTTCGAGGATTGTTAAGTTTACAGGGAAAATGCTGCCCAATTTTCTCTAGAATTTACGACGCGTTCTTATAGTCGATTAACTAGTGTTAATACAAATTCTCCCGTGAAGGTAACGACGTGACATTGGGGGAGAGCAAGTGAACGATAACATAGCTAAACGACAAAGGTATGTGAGGCTAGTCCTTTCTTTCTAATGGCATGAATCCTATATCATAAGTTCTTTTCCTCTTCATGAGTTCCTATTTTCCGGAAAGCTAGAAGCCTAAGTCCATAAATGTCTATATAAGATAAGAGATAAGAGATATGATATGATGATGCCATATTGATAATGATGCTATTTATTTCTTACACTCACCTTATGTACTAATTCCTTCAAGGTGAGGCAGAATGTCAATAATTGCTCCATAATGAAATCGGGGGATCACGACCTTACGCCACCCCGACAGAGTATAGTTGATCTTGAGTCTTATGCATGTACTATGATAAGCATATTATGATAAGCATATTATTACAAGTATTTTTAATGAGCATGTCATGATCATATTACACCGCGCCTAGTTGGCCGGGCAGTCACCGCCAAGGCGGGCAGCTATACGGATACACCATGACCTTTTGGCATGGGTAGACACCACTAGTGGGCGGCATGAGATGGTACCCCGGACGCGGGAGGCCTGGACGCGGGCTAATGTTATTGATTATCACACCGTTCCGATATGGACGGGCAGCTTGCATATTATACATATATGAAATTATGATGAGTATGAGTAAGACAGCATGCATTACTTCTTTTATGATTGTCATTCAGATTCAGATGTTTCATATTGATGATCACATTATATTATCACTGTCTTTCTTTATTATTTATGCCTCTCATACTCAGTACAATGTTCGTACTGACGTCCGTTTTCTTTGGACGCTGTGTTCATGCCCACAGGTAGGCAGGGAGGTGAGCTTGGTCCAGACCCTTAGTAGCTATCAGCTGATTGAGAGCACTCCATTGTCCGGAGGTGCTTATGATTCTTCTTTGGTATATATGCATATTTTGGACACGAGGGAGTCTTGTTCCGTCTATATGTTTAGTATGTCAGTAGAGGCTCGTAGATACGCAGTGTGGGTCAGATGGTCTCACAAGATGTTATTATTATGTATATATTATTTTGATGGCCGAGAGGCAAATGTATATAAGTATTTATGTTTCTATATAAAATATGATTTTCCTACAATTCGTGTATAAAATTGGTAAAAGGGCATTAAATGAGTAAGATGAGTATTAGAACGAGTGGTGCTCGGTGGCTAGCCCCGGGTACCCGTCACGGCCCCTAGATGGGTCGTGACAGTATAGCATCTTGGCGACTCTGCTGGGGAACAGTTAGGTTCTAACCATAACGGACTTAGTTTAATTAGGCTTTGTGTGCTTGTCTGAACTACTTTATTTGTTGTTAACTGTTTTTACATGCTATTATTTGTTTGCTTGCTATAAACTGTTTAAATGTTACTGTTTTGATATAAACTGTTATTTCGTATCACATTTCTCCACATTTGGAAATTCACACTATCACACGTACATGCGAGGTGTGTTTTGCGCACCCGCAAATTTCTTCAAAAATCCAAAATTTTAGGAGAGTTGGCGTATGCGCGGGGTGTCCGAATACCGGTGACCGCGTAGCCTTCTCACTCGAGTAGTCCACTCGGGAACCTTGCGTCTAGTAAACCCGCTCTTAGTCAACCTAGGATAGAGCTAAACCAACACCCTTTATTAAGAGCATACATTTCATGACCTAGGAGGTTTAATACCCTTGGTGTATTAAACCCATTAGATGACTTTACCCAAACCTCCAAGTGGGTTCACGACCCCAAGTGACAATAATCATACTTTATGTGCATGTTTGAAGGTAAATGTGCCTAAATATTGACTACTTGCTTTAATTAATTAAACTTTAGAAGGGAGGGAATAACTAACGTTTCTATGACAGGTATGGAGTACGTCTGTGATCAACAATTGACGAAGACCAAGGACGTCACAAAATGGAGCTGGAAATTAGACATAGGAAATGGTATTTACTTTACCTAGATTAGGAGACACTTTATGTTGTATTCATTTGATATGTAATAAATATTACATTATTTTTGTACTTTATTTCGAGAATAAAATTTGTTTAATTAATCAAAAGCAATGGGATGACGTATTATGGCACACTTTACCCTTCAAACAAACGTTAGGCCCACCTCTGGCACAAAGAGGTCACATGCATATTAGGACGCGCTATTGTTTGATATACTCATTTACACTTGTTGACAACTTGTTTGACTTTACCTGATGACTTATTTACTACATGACTTACTTAACTTTACGTGATTATGACTTTGCCTAGATGTGCTAATGAAACTAATATCATTTGCATTTTTTATGTTTCCTTTTTCTTTTATTTTTATTCCCAAAAGAGTTGATTCGTGTTGACATTCGAGTTGGCCGATCATCCTTACCTCACAAGGTCAAAGACGTCATCGTTACCTCGACGTAGTTGGGTTGTTCAAGGAAAGGAAATTATTATGCCTGATCCGGCCGCATCTATTTCAACTGGTTTGGAAAACATCGTGATCTCTAGCGATCCCCCCGAGACTTCTGAACATAGAACTACCGTTCAACATGACGAACATATCGCCCGCCTGACTCAAGAGATTGAGGATCTACGTGGCGAACTGAATGGGGTTAGGGACCTGACCAATTTGTCCGTTACACTCCAAAGTCCACCTCCTGAACCTAGAAATATGACACCAAATCCACCTCCTTTTCCATCACTCGAATCTCCAGTTCCTGAACATTTTCGTCCACAAAATAATGCACCTATCAACAACAACTTTCCTCCAATCACCCTCGCAAATCCACCAAATCCGTCATCCGTCTATACTCCTCCACAAAGTCAACCACCGACCTACACTACCTATACTCCTCCACAAAGTCAACCACCCACCTACACTACCTATGCTACTCCAAACCACCACTCGTCAATCCACCAAATCAACCGCTAGCTCACACTCCTTATATTCCTCTATCCACCAACATTAATCCACCACCTGCAACTACTCCTCTAAACCCACCAAACCAACTACCTACAAACACCACTTATAACACACCACCTCTAGTCCAAAACACTCCCACTGTCCAAACTTATCCAACCCAGCATATACAAGGGGCACATTTTGCCACTACTAATGCACAATATGTTCCTCCGGTATATGCAGCGGAAACACAAGCCTTCACCAACCCAGTAACGGTCAGGTTCCAACCCGAGGTAGATCAATACGAGGAAATGGAAAAGGATGCAAAAGCGAGGGCAGATGACATGTTGTTAAAAGAGATCCACAGTCCCAAAGAAGCAATGAGAAACTTTCAAGTTTCTAGGGGAAGTAAGAGTGTAGAATACGAAGATCTGTGTGTCCAGCCTGACGTCAATCTGCCCGTAGGCTACAAGCCGCCAAAATTTGATACATTCAATGGGACAGGCGACCCTCATACACACTTAAGGGCTTACTGTGACAAACTAGTTGGAGTAGGTAGAGATCAGAACATAAGGATGAAGCTACTCATCAGAAGCTTATCTGGTGAGGCTCTTACTTGGTATACACAACAGGACGTCCATAAATGACGTGGTTGGAGTGATATGGCCCAAGACTTTATGGACCGATTCAGCTTCAACATTGATATCACACTATATAGAGTCTACATGACTAAGTTAACTAAAAAGTCAACTGAATCGTTCCGTGAGTATGCACTGCGTTGGAGGTCAGAAGCAGCCAGGGTTCAACCCCCGATGAATGACAGAGAAATGACTGCTACCTTCATTGAATGCCAGGCTGGCATATTTTATGAGAAAATGATAGGTATGATGGGACAAAAATTTACAGAAGTTGTCAGAATGGGAGAAGCCCTGGAAGAAGGAATCAAATCAGGGAAAATTCAGGATCTTACTGCTTTGCAAGCAGTAAACAAAGCTATTCAATCTGGTTCTATCAGTGGGACCAAAAAGAAGAAAGAAGATGCCGCTGCAGTCATGAATGTCCAAGGACATAAACCAAGCCAAGCCATTACATACTTTAACCATCTACAACAACCCTTCTACCTTTACCACTACGCCGAACCCTACCAAGCTCCATTATCTCCTTACCCTGTCTACAACACCCAAGCAAATTACTACCAACCCCGAGCACCTCACTATCGAAACCCACGATACCAATCTGTTCAAGCTCCCACTTACCAGAATCGACCACATACCACACCTAAAGCCCGTCCAAACCCTGACATAAAAAACACCCATAATTACACTCGGTTCGCTGAACCTTTGGCTCAATTGTTTGAAAGAATGAAAGCAGCCAGCGTGATACAACCTATTGAAGGGAAAATTCCCTATCCTATTCCAATATGGTTTGATGGTTCCAAACGTTGTGCATATCATTCTGGAGTTGTTGGGCATGACACTGAGGATTGTTACGGGCTCAAAAACAAAATCGAAGCCCTGATTAAAGAAGGAGCGATCCAACTCACTGGAGCTCGGCCCAATGTGGACAACAACCCTATACCTACTCATGAAAATGCCAACGTGAACATGGTAACTGTTGAAGAGGATAGGGATTCGAAAAGAGCCATTATGCCAATTGAAAAGGGCATGTCATCAACTTTTGCTGCTCCCGTGGGAATAATCCAAAGACAAGCACCAATAGAGATTGTTGTTACAACCACTCGCGACACCGAGACGCCGACCATCCAGGGTGCCGAACCAGGAGAAACTCTGAAGAATTGGACTTGTACTCCGTCCCTGGTTCGCCGGGAGTCTTGGTAGATTTGAACATGTAGTGAACTTTTTGAGATAGCACGATTTTAAAATTGAGGCTTAAATCGTGCCCCAAAACTTTTGTTGCTTTGCCTCAACTTTTGGAAGCTTAAATTGCAAAATCTATGAATGCATTTCTGACTTTCCTTAATTGTCTATTATTGTTATTTTCTACTTTATCAAATCTGTCAACTCTATGATTGTGACATAAGATGAACAAATGAAATAACATACGTCTCGAGGGAGTGACAAAGAGACTAGAGGACAAGACAAGATTCCCCTTGGAAGAATTGAAATAGTCAATAGATAATGACACAAATATGAAGGCTATCAAGTTAAGAAAAAGAATCAAAAGGCAACATTAGATTAGACAGCCTAGTTTGCAACCTTCCCTTTGATACACGTACGAACTACACTGACCTGATTCCCGTGGTGGGTTACGTAGGCAGCTCACATAGGGTTCGGTTGCATTATAACAGAAAATCCAAATCCTTATACAAGGAGAACTACGCATGACATGATTCTCTCGGTGGGATTCATAGACTATCAATATACGGGTCAGCCACATTTAGGTAGAAGTCCAACAAACCTTTTACCATTTACATAACAGAACTACGCTGACCTGATTCCCTTGGCGGGATACGTAGGCAACTTATATAAGGTTCGGTCACACCATAACATAGGTTTAGTATACCCTTCGAAGTCAAAACTAGGGCAGATTTTGAAAGGATATAGACAAGAGAATGGCTGGACATCGACAAGATTAAGGCTACCAGACAGGAAATATTATAGACAAATAACGTTTCAATTGTTTTAGAAGTGTCGCAGTCTAAAGTTGGCAGAAATATTTTACAACTTACATACATGTATATTTACATATATATCTTTACTTACGTACATGTACTCACGTATATATCTTTCCTTATACATATACTTACATACATACCTTTCAAATGACACACTTTCTTTCAATTGTTTCACTACTGTTCATCTACCGAGGCTTGAACGGAGATCACAAGATCCAAACAAACAAGACGAATGGAGCGCCAACAACGTCAAGCTTCGAGTCAACACGAATCAACTTCCCCCTCCCAAACTAAGAATTTTTCTCTGAGTGCAGGAATCTAAAACCGCGAGATCAACAGTCAAGTCTATCAATCAGGGCCGAAAAGCATCATTTGGCTCATTATGGCCTCGCCTCAAAAGCCAAACGACTTTATTTCCAACTTTATCTTTAATTTTATTTTTATCACAATAACTTTATGACTTTATTAACAAATATACCTGTTTTGTAGGTTGTCGAGATTGAAGACGAATTAAATCAGGATTACGTGTCATTAGTTTGTTCTGTCACGATACCGTCAACATCATCAGCCAAACGGCTATGCTATCACTTTACTCCATACTTTATCAATTATTTTATCATTCACTTTACCTACTTTAACCACTTTACCCTGAACTTTACAGGAATCAACATTAAATCTCCGAAGACAACCGGAGACATCATTTGGCTATTCAGCCTCTTCCGCATTAGCCAAACGGCTACACAATCACTTTACTTTACCAATTACTTTATCATTTACTTTACCAACTTTAACGACTTTATCCTGAACTTTGCAGGGATTGTCATTAAGTCTCCGAAGACAACCGGGGGCATCATTCGGCTATACAACCTCATATGCATAAGCCAGACGGCTACACTATGACTTTACTCTCTACTTTATCATTCACTTTACCAACTTTAACGACTTTACCTTGAACTTTACAGTAATTATCATTAAGTCTCTGAAGACAACCAGAGACATCATCCACTTTTCGACTTTACCCCGGACTTTACGAGAATCTTCATCAAGTCCCCGAAGACAACCGGAGATATCATATGGCTATACAGCCTCATTTTCATAAGCCAGACGGCTGCACTCTCACTTCACTTTCTACTTCATCAATTACCTTATCATTCAATTTAATAACTTTACCTTAATTTCACAGATATCATCAAGTCCCCGAAAACAACCGGAGACATTACATGGCTATACAACCTCATTTTCATAAGCCAAACGGATGCACTTTCACTTTACTCTCTATTTTATTACTTTACTTTATCATCCACTTTACCTACTTTAATGACTTTACTTTAAATTCCACAGACATCATTTATCATCAAGTCCCGGAAGACAGCCGGAGGCCTTATCACTATCATTAAAATCTCCAAATACAACTGGAGATATTATTACGTCCTCGGCATACATATCACACATTCATTCAAGTCCCTGAAGACAACCAGAGACAACATTTGGACACACGGCCTCATTATAAGCCACGCGGCTTCGCCTTCATTCTCACACTCATATTTACTATCATTTTACACTCCTTATAAGTTTTACACTTTCAACTTTACCCCAAATGTTATTAATGATTTTGACATGAATTTCAGTTTTTGACAGAAAGTACGACCTACATACAGAGACACAGCACAACGTGAAACTTTATCTTACGCAGTGAACTGGGGCAAATTTGCTGAAGAGGAATATCAAACTCACAAGCAAAGGTCACGGATCTACTCTCGAATTCAATTCCTCCTACGTCCACAAACACGTGATACGTAGGTTAATTTCTCTTTCATATCCACCGCTAAAACTCTACTCAATCAACTCCTCTCACAATCATGTAAGCCTTTTCTATATCCCAATCTCACCATAATTCAACACTGGGGGCAAACCGTAGCGTCGGTATTGATCCACTTCTTTCGAACTACGTATAACTTGATTCTCATGAAATCCGAGACATGTAGGCAACTCGAGATTGGGTCGGCCATAATACTTTCCATCCCATAATATTTTCCACCGATTATCCTAACTCATTCTTCCTCAAGTTCTTCCAAGTTCGTATTCGTTGGTCGGAACAAAATTGGCTACTACGTCAACTTCTTCATCCGAAAACTCTTACATCGTCTCCGGTCGAAGAGGGGCATCTGTTGACACCCAATTTTATCCCTCCTTTATTGTAATCTATTTCCATAGGCTTCTAAAATTATTAACGAACTAAATACTTTGTTTTCACTACTATTTTTATTTTCTCCTACTTTCTATATCGTTACTTTCAATATTACTAGCATTACTTTATCACAAATTTTAAATGGTTCGTCATCGTTTCATTTTTAAGATTTGTACTCGTTAAATTAATTTTACTTTATTAAATCCTTTATTTTCTACATACTAATTATTAATCGTCTTCACATAGTATATATTGTACTAGTTATTAAATTAGAAGCCCAAAGAATAATTAAAATAGAGGAGAAAAGATCAACATTGAGCCCAAATCATGGCCCAAACGGAGCACTCTCATCATCAGCCCAATCCTCTGATCCAGCCCACATTAACGACCTGACCCGGCCCATGGCTTCACTTCATCATCTAAAAGGGAAAACAGCCGCATACACACAACTACTCCCTCTCTCTTTCGTCCCTCTCTCCACCTTCTCTCATCCCATTTTTAGCAAAACCTTGACCAACTTTCACCATGGCAGATCCTTGCCCCCTCATTTTCATGCAAACCCTTTTCTCTTTCCTCTTCCAAACAAGAAACCATCTTTTTTTTCAGCCATGGCAGATTTCACCTTGCCATTTTTATATACGATCTGGTCAATAAATGGCCAAAACTGTTGAAATTTCTGAAAAAGGAGATCAACCTTTAAAGATCCGATTCAGATTTCAAACGGCTAATTCCACTTGAGATCCCGCCCAAAAAATTCGAACCATAGCAAACCCTAGGGATTTCTGCTATAAAGACTCACTTTCTTGACCCACAAAGAGGGATCTTTCAGCCGCCTGAACACCTCTTAAATATTTACACTTTTTCAATCGCTATATCTGAAAAAAAAAACAGCACTGCTAATAACAATCATTACTCTAGCATTTTCATTCAATTCGTCCGAAAGTGAAATACGAAACTTTAGTTCACAAAAATCCGCAATACTTACATTCGAATTCGTTTGGCTTAAGATTCGGGTCTATCCATAACGAGAGAGTGGATTCGACGCCGACGACCCCCGTTCACTGCACCTGACAAAGGTAATTTTCCCTCCCTCTCCTTTAATTCTGTGATTCTGTTTTAATCTCATTATGTTATCAGTGTTGTTTTAGTTTTATAGTGTTCACGTTTTATTACCTTCTTGAGTTATTGTTGGCTGTGCTGTTTTTTTAGTTATTCGCCTAAGGTCTATTTTCTACCTATTTAAATCTAGCATGAGCATAGGTTGGTTGAATTGATTACATAGTTGTGTGTGTGTTTTGACTCTTTGTCGGGCCTTCGCCTCACTACTCAAGATAACTGTTGTTTTAAAACTACAAGTGTATCGGTCTGATCATGTAGTTGAATTGCCTTTAGTATCATTCTCCGTGTGCAACTTACATGAGGTTTGAGATAAAACTTGTTTCTGCTGGGCTTGGGAACAATTGAGTGTTATGAGTGTTTGCCTTGTGATTACGTTGGGTTGCAAGCATATTGAGATTAGGGATGGGTCTTTTTCGTGATATTTTCCTCCTTGCTACATTAGATTTCCCCAAAGACCTGGTTCAAAACTCCTTCTGCTCCCCTTTTATTTCTCTGGAAAAAAAAGCTACTCAAACTTCTGCCTGCTTATATGTTACCCGAACCTGCCTAATGCTGCACATGACCGTATACATGCATTTTAGGAGTTTAAAACATTGGCATGATTTTCAGTTCGTTTGATTCTATTTGGTATGGTTAGCCTTTGTAGAATGTTAACAGTGGATATGCTCGAGACATTTATCTTCATACACATTTGGATGCATCTAAATTGGTATATTTAGGTATACTACCTGTTAGTAAGTGGCCAGTTGAGCCTTGTGGAATTCTAAGCTCTGTTTTTTTTATGTTTTCTTAGCAACCGGGCCGATGAACAGAACACATGTCTGGCCCATTCGAATCCCCTTTTATGACCTGTTGGGCCTGCTCGTTGAAGTATATGTCCAACTTTGGTTTGCTTTGTGTCTCGCCCCATTTTCTTTCCTTATGGACATATAATCCGAACTTGGGTCTGCTACATTTGTCTAATTTCTTTTCTTACTGTTTATTTAGGAATCATTAATATATTAATCATGAGCAGTCCCCTGTTTTAGTTAAAATCCATTGGTCTGTTTTTTATATTACACATGTTTGGCCTTGTTTATTGATTGCATACTAATCCTTATCTTTCGTTTTTATGCATGACCATCGCGTACGGGTCCGAGGGACTTCCGCATTCGGTGTTGGGCCAAAGCCCAACCAAACTTTCCTTCGAAGCATCCTCCTCAACCGTGTAAAAGGATCTGGGCCGAAGCCCATACAATAGAAAAAGAATAGATTGCACCGTTAGCTTAAATGGGCCAAACCCATTTGCCTCTTCTACTCTACCCCGTTCATATATATGATTTGTTGTGATTGACTAGCATCTTACTTTATATTGCTGTCTTTTCTTAGCTTTAGGTGAATCTTAACGGGGTTAGTGGGAACCGTAGCTTAAAAAATATAAGTATGATCTTGTAAGACTTATAATGAAATTGATTGTTTGATTTTCGTTAAAATTTTGGCTAAGCAAAACGATTTTCCAGAAAGATGTTAAAGGCTAAATAATAACAACACCTTTCGAATGAATCATGTTATTTTCATAGTGTTTTAAATAAAGGCCCTGGATCGTATTTTGGTATTGAAATCCCCTCAGACTTCTAGAGATTTTGTCATACTTTAATATTATAAAACCTCTAAACTTTAGTCATGTTAATCTTATAATGATTATTCACTTTGTTAGCTGGTATGACTCATTTCTCCAAGAATATATAAAACGTTACACATCTCGCGCTCTTTCAGTTTATAACTAAACTCTTTTATGTATATTATTATAACTAAACTCTTTTATCTATATTATTATTTCCTACAAGTCCTATTTTAAATAGCATTCTTACATATTTATCTATAACTTTAGCAATACTTACAAAGCTATTTTATTTTCTATAATATTACACTTACACTTAGCCTAATTAAATTTGAGTGCGGTCGGATTAACCATTATTAATGGAATTTAGAGGATGCCTAATACCTTCCCTCTAGGTTAGTTGAACCCATACCTAGAATCATTTGATTTCGTAGACTTTAAAATAAAATCAACTTTAGATAATTACTTTAATTAACTTTAGGTGCCCTAATTCATCATAAATAATTAGGTGGCGACTCCCTACTTTAATTAATTCACGAAAAGAAAGTCTGCAAATTAAAAGGATCTATTTATTGCCTGATGTATTCTTTAAGCCAGTGGTATTTGAGATTTCATAAAGAGGTGATGTCATATGATTTCACCATGATCGATGAAGACCATTGCATTTATGTGAAGAAGTCCAATGGAATGTTTGTAATTCTTTCCCTTTACGCGGATGATGTTTTATTAGCCGAAAATAATTTGGTGTATGTGAAAACTATCAAGTCATGGCTTTCAAAGTCATTTGACATGAAAGACATGGGTGAAGCAGATTATATATTGGGTGTTAAGATCCAAAGAGATCGTTCCAAGAAGTCTTTGAGTCTATCTCAAGAAACTTATATAAAGAAAATTTTGGAACATTTTCGAATGAATAGTTGCAAACCTATGGATACTTCTATAGCAAGAGGTGAGACTTTAAGCCTTGAAATGTGTCCAGAGATTGAAAAAGAAAAAGAAGACATGTCTCGAGTTCCATATTCTAGTGCTGTCAGGAGCTTAATGTACGCTATGATGTGTACTCGTCCGGACATTTGTTATGCCGTAGGTCTGGTTAGTAGGTATCAGTCCAATCCTGGAAGAGATCATTGGAAAGCTGTGAAGAGGATCTTCCGATGCCTAAAAGGAACTATTGATTATTCACTATGTTATAGTGGAAATGATTTACACTTGAGAGGATATACACATGCTGATTGGGGTGGTGACCGGAACGATAGAAAATCGACATCCGGTTATGCTTTCTTACTTAATGGCGGTGCTATTTCATGGAAAGGTAAGAAACAAACTTGCACGACTCTTTCAACTATGGAAGCTGAGTTTGTGGCTTGTGTATCTGCAGTACAAGAAGCTTCTTAGTTAAAAATATTCTTTGAGCATTTGGGCGTAGCAAAGAATTCTCAAGGATCAAATGATTTTACATTGTGATAATCAAGTGGCTATTGCATACACAAAGGATCCTAAGTATCACAACAAAACCAAACACATTGACATTAAGTATAACTTTGTAAGAGACACAGTAGCAAGTGGAGACGTAACTTTACAATACATACCTACGCGAGTAATGATAGCTGATCCTTTTACAAAGGAGATATCTAGAGACCTGTTTGAGAAACATGTTATGGCTCTAGGTTTGCGTAGGATATTATTACATTTATGTATTGTAAAATGACTTGGTTGTTACAATATTTTCATCAATATTTGACTCTTGAATTTGTGTTCATATCTGATATGCATATGATGATGTAATTTTGTTGATAAAGTGTGTCAAACAAGTCGCGAGATTGGCTTTCTCACACGAGCAATCGCCTCTTACGTTGAGTAACGTGAAGAGATGAGTTCCACCATCATGTTATGACTTGTTTTGTAAGCCAGCTATGAGTTTCTCTAAGAAGATATATTTGAGGATCATTGAAGAGAGAAGCTCAGGTTAGACATTTGGAGGTGTCTAGATCAAGATCTGTACGGTGTTGAATAAGTAAATGAATGAGACACATGCACCACTAGAAGGTGAGAACACCGTAGCATGTGTTTCATACCACGTGTGCTAAGCGACTAATGGGTTAATGGAAGAATGGATCCCTGCTTCTTCATTATGTGAGACCCTGAATAGTTACATTAACTTTGTCATTGGAATACCCTTTGACTGTTTCTTGAAGTTTCAATCAGTGTTGCTACTTTAGCATGTCGCTAATAGCCATGAGTGATTCGGCAATGCGGTGTATGTCTAGGAAAGCAATTGATATGAAACCGATAGATTCGAGTAGAAAGGGAAGACAATTAATATTATTAATTTAACTTGTATTCATAGGCCGACCATTGCACTCACCATAAGAGTATCAAGTGTAATTGTGGATATAAAGTTAAACATGAACTCGAGTTCACCTCTTTAGAGGACGAGGGATCAGATAACTAGCTACTGGTATAGCGGATGATGTCTGGGGTATTGCGAGTGATAAGATCCTCATGTTAGTAGTGAATTCTTTCCGCATGTGATTGGATTCCTACAAAGAGCTCTTGTATAGCTCTCGATGCTCGTAGATCGTACAAACTATTTGTCGTATGAATTGTGTGTGTTCCTAACATGGTGTTGGCTTGGGTCTAGTCCACCATGTGCGAAGTGGGAGATGTTTTCTATTTATTTTGGGCGGGTCGCCCATGTGGATTGAACCGGCCCATTTAAAAGAGATAAACATGTAGGGAGTTACTTAGGGCAGTTATTTTCTTAACTCCTAAAGAAAAACTACCACTACGTTATTTTAGGAGTGAACGTGCAATTGAAGACATCACTATCTTTTGAAAGTTCTTCCAAAAACTCCTTTCTCCAGCAATCTTAAATTCTCCACACAAAAGACATCTAGTTTGTGGTAAAGAATACTTTGTTTCCAAGTGATTCAAAGTTCGACTTGGGCGATTCTTTGGTAGCAAATTCAACGATTAATCTTCCGCTGTTTTAACGAACACAATTACGTTGTCCTTGCTCTGTATGATTTTTTCTAATAATTTGAAATCGAAACACCATTAATGGGATCTTCAGAAAGCTTGAAGGTTTAAAATGAGTTACTTGATTTGGTAAACCTTTGAAAAATGAATGTTGGGGTTGAATCCAGGTCTTCGTGGGAATTTTTTAGCTAAAGTTATAATAAATATGGAGGAATTTCTATTGAAATTTTAGATTAAAATCGTGGCTGGAACAAGAACACACATGAAGATGGTGAAGAACACCACGAACAATTATTGATTTCCAGAACTTTTTCAATGTGTCTATTTTTTATGTTAATAATGTGTCCTCTGATTGAGTGTACATTTATTTTTTTCTTTTTGATAATGTTATTTTTATTAAATAGATTTTAAAATTGTTTTTCATTCTTTTACTCAGAAAGATACATGTCCTCATTTTATTTATCGTTAGCCATGTCGAGTGTATTATACACACTTTGTAAGTTTGGCTAATTCAACAAAATATGCCAAATTCAAATAGATATCGGATATTTTAAGTGTTCAATAGGAACAACCCTAAATTTGGATGTCTAAATGAAATATTGTGTCAACTTTAGATATCTCTGTGTGTTTAGCCTAGTTGTCCTCATGGTTCACATATATGGTGTCAGGGGCGGATCTATGTAGTGGGTTGGGGGTGGCACGACACTTATACTCTCGGGTAAAATTTAGTATATGCACTGGTACTTTATACAGAAATAATATAATAAAATACAAAGTGGCACCGGAAGTCACAAATTGACTGTTAGTGTTGGGTTTAATTGATAGGTTGAATGGGAAATGGAGGGAAAAGAAGTGGAGGGAAAATTGAGTTGTTCCCTCTTGCTTTATGAAATCAGCATTTGTCCCTCATAGGTGGTGGAAAGAAAAGTTCTCCTACTTAAAAGTAGAAACACTCATTCGTGTTGCTAAAGGGTCAAGAAGAGGGTCTCCCCTCGCGCCGTCGTCATCGCTCGGCTCGGATTTGGATTTGGATTTGGATTTGGTCAAATGATCTGATTGATTGATAATCTTTTTGGACCAAATTTCTTTTAATTTTAATTATTTAATTAATTATTAATTAATTAATTAAAGATCCTGACCTGCGACCCGACCCGTTTTCTTTCTTTCCCGGATTAATTTAAAACATTTCCCTCCGTTTTTCCAACGAAATTTTTCTAAAAGGTTGCAAACTTTTCTGAAAAGTTGCAAACCTTTTCCCAAACAGGCTATATATTTCTGTTGATCCTCTGAATTTTTCCTTACGAAATTTTCTGATATTCATCTTCTTCTTTTTCTGCACTTCTTAAAACGCTCGTGTGATATACTACCTTCGAGTGGTTCGCAGTCACCTTAATTTGTTGTACCGCTATTTTAGTGAGTAAATCGTTCTATCCTGGGAGGAAAGATTCCAAAACCTCGGGTACATTGAGGGGAATAATTTCCTTAAGGACACACTGTGAATTCAGTGGGCTCGATTTGGTTTTCCATATGCTGTTCATATTATTTTCCAGTTTCTGTTAATTTCGTTTTCTACAGTTTTACAAAATCTGTCCAGTTTCTGTTTTCTGTTTTCAGATTTTTTTTTTACTGTTTCAACGTTTTTGCAATACAGTTTAGTAACAATCTTAAGGAAATTAGTGCTTATATATTTTAATATGTATTCTGTTTTAGAGACTAAAACCTTCTGGTTTTCTACTCCGTTGGAATTTTTCTACTCCAACTTGAAGAACATAAAAACTTCGTTGGATTATTAAAGTTCATAATAGTGACGCGATTTGAAGAACATAAAAACTTCATCGTGAAGCAGATTCTGGAAAAAGGAATATATATATATATATATATATATATATATATATATATATATATATATCTTCTCTGTTAACTGTTCTGCTTCATTTGCCATTTATTAAACAGTTTGTCAATTATTGGCAGTAAAGAATGGAAACAGAAAGTGATGTTAATGCTCCTAGTGGAACTGCAACTCTTGGTGCCACTGCTGGTACTACTGTTGGCACTACTGTTGGGCCGACAAATGTTGCGTCGTCAAGCCGTCCAACTGCTGCACACGCGATGGCACCGACAAAGAAACCAGGGAAGTTTTCTGGTATCAACTTCAAAGGATGGCAGCAAAGAATGTTCTTCTGGCTGACTACTCTAGGCATGCAGAAGTTCACAAATGAAAATCCTCCTGCTACTGAAGAGGGAATGCCTGAAAACCAGCGCTTTATGATTACTGAGGCTTGGAAGCATGCAGATGTTTTGTGCAAAGGATACATCCTTAGAGCACTAGATGATGATCTGTATAATGTCTACAGTTCTGCCAAAACTTCAAAAGAATTATGGCTTGCACTCGAAAAGAAGTATAAAACTGAAGATGCATGCTTGAAAAAATTCGTGGGTGCCAAGTTTCTTGACAACAAGATGACAGACAGTAAAACTGTTGGAACCTAAGTTCAAGAACTCCAAGTCCTTATCCATGACCTTATTGCTGAAGGTATGGTGATCAACGAGGAATTTCAAGTGGCTGCTGTGATTGATAAGTTGCCTCCTTCATGGAGAGACTTCAAGAACTATCTGAAACACAAGCGTAAGGAAATTTCGCTGGAAGATCTTGTGATTCGCTTGAAGATTGAGAAAGATAATAAAGTTGTTGAAAAGAAAGTCGCGTGGAAATTCAACGATTATAAGAGCGAACATCGTTGAAGAAGCTGCTCCAAAGAATAAGAAAAGGAAGAAACCTTTTGGAAAGAGTAAGGAGCAGAACAAGAAAAAATTCAAGGGCAATTGCTATAATTGTGGGAAAGCTGGCCACAAAGCCACAGATTGTCGTCTCCCGAAAAAGGACAAAGGAAAGGGACAAGCCAATATGGTGGAGAAGAATGATGACATGGATGATCTGTGTGCAATGCAATCGGAGTGCAATTTGGTTGGAAACCCAAAGGAGTGGTGGCTTGATTCTGGTGCCACTTGACATGTTTGCGCTGTAAAAGAAGCATTTGCAACCTATGCTCTCGCTGGACCCGAAGAGGATCTGTTTATGGGAAATACTGCAACAGCCAAGGTTGAAGGATATGGGAAGATACTTTTGAAGATGACTTTAGGCAAGGTGCTGACTCTCAACAACGTTCTGCACGTTCTAACAATTAGGAAGAATTTAGTTTCAGCCGGACTACTCATAAAAAACGGGTTTAAGTGCGTGTTGGTTAGTGAGAAAATTGTAATAAGTAAGAATGATATGTTCATAGGAAAGGGCTACCTCACCGAGGGCCTTTTCAAAGTCAATGTAATGGTTGTTGTCAGTATTAATAAGAATTCAGCTTCGTCTTACTTATTGGAGTCAAATGATTTATGGCATGTTCGTTTAGAACATGTCAACTACAAAACCTTGCGAAAATTGATTAATTTAGAAGTATTGCCTAAATTCGAGTGTAATAAATCAAAATGTGAAATCTGTGTTGAATCTAAGTTTGTTAAACATCCATATAAGTCTATTGATAGGAGTTCAAATCCTTTACACTTAGTCCACACAGATATATGTGATATGAAGTCAATACCATCACGCGGTGGGAAAAATTATTTTATAACTTGTATTGACGATTGCACTCGATATTGTTATGTGTATTTGCTTAATAGTAAGGATGAAGCAATTGATGCATTTAAGCAATACAAGAACGAAGTGGAAAATCAATTGAATAAAAAGATAAAAATGATTAGAAGTAATAGGGGTGGAGAATACGAATCTCCTTTTGCAGAGATAAGTTTAGAATATGGAATTATTCATCAAACTACTGCTCCCTACACACCACAATCAAATGGAATTGCGGAAAGGAAAAACCGAACATTAAAGGAAATGATGAATGCTTTATTAATAAGTTCCAGTTTACCGCAGAACTTGTGGGGGGAGGGGGGGGGGGGGGGGGGCTATCCTTACAGCTAATCGAATACTCAACAGGATGCCTGTAGACACGTGATTTTTGACCCTCCCCGTGTGTTTCACCTTATAGTGTTTAAATATTTTTTTTAATTTTAATTCTTGACGTGTCGATTTTATTCTATTTTTATTTAGTAGGCTTATTTGCGAAAATCAAAAAGAACAAAATATTTGCTATTTTTAGAGTATAAGTTTTGTATTTTAAAGAAAGAAAATTACAAAAATATGCTTTGTAGGTTTTAATTTTGCTTAGACAGTTATTTATTTTAAGATTTTTTTTTCTTTCTTTTCAGTTATCTAGAATTAGTTATTAAATATATATATATATATTTGTTTTTATTTATTTATTTTTATTTTTACATTAAAAAAAAAATGATGAGCAAATGGGATTACACCACCTCATCACATAATGACAAAGCTCCGTAACAAACCTTATCACAAAAATAAGAAAAAGGGGGTCACGTTTTTGGTGGAAACATTTTTTCATAAAAAGGGGATAGCAAAAAGGGGGCCCGCGGATTTAGGGTCTGTTTTTGTGCACAAAGGAACACGTGAATTGGGGGATTATTGTTAGGGGTGGGGACCACGAAGGGACCTATATCATATTCAATCAAAAAAAAAAAAAAAAACCAGGAGGAGCATCGTTAAATATAGAGAGCAGCTTTGTTTTTTTTTCGGGGGGGACTGCCTACTCTTTTGATAGCAGTAGCCCACTATACTTCTCTTCCAACACCTGAACTTTCAGCCGTCATCCAACACCATATGAGCTCCACCATTAGCTCATCATCTTCATCTCCCTTAAACATCCAAAGTTTATGAAAAACAGAGTACCTTGAATCCACTATGATTTCGGGTCTCGTATCTCGTTTTTTGGGCTGAGTTAACGAGGTCGAGGTTGTTGTTTGAAGTCCTGCTTGGGGTTTCTGGCCGCTGGTTCCGCTCAATGTCGCCGGTGAAATATGCGGGTCAATAGCTTCATCGAGTTCCTGTAACTTAAACAAAGATTCATCTATACAAAGGTCCATGGTCCTGTTTGCTTTCAAGTTTAGTCCGCATTTTTCCTCTGTAATCCAATGCTTGGAGATATAAATAGTTATCAATACAATGAAGGAAGTTTTACGCCATTAAGGTCCACTTCTTACTTTTCCTCTTTATTTTTTATTATTACTAGTTCATATATGTCTGTTGGATTTTCGTTTTCCTCTTAGTTATTTTTGAGCCGTTGATTTTGCATAATCTTCGTTTCTGTGTAAGTTTGGATCATGCTGATGTTTAAATGGGGTTATAATACCTTCATGGACCTTTATTTGAACTACTGGACATAAAGTGTTTTGCTGGGTCTTTATGTTGGATTAGATTGTGGAAGATCTTAATATGTTTAGAGTTTGGTGTTGGGTTTAATGATTATTTGAGTTTGTTGGATGGATGTTCAGATTCGTGTTTTAATATGGATAAAATATAGTTGGTCAGCTGTTTAACTTTGGTATAAAAATCAGATGTTTAACTTGGTTACGTAAATCAGTTTTTTTTTTTAGTAATCAGTTGGCCACTAATTTAACTATTAAAAAATCAAATCCAAAAGCTTTAGTAAACTTGAGGCGCAAATTACAAGTTGTCTTGATTATGTAAACGTGCGCGCGATGTGATCGCGACAATAAATTAATAATAACCAAATAATTTTAAGTTTCGGATTTTAGAGACAAATAATTGTCTTTAACGCTAGATGAGCTTTAGGCGCGTTTTAAGATGTTTGTTTCGATTAAGAATGCGGCTACGCATCTTATTTCGAGACACCCTAATAACTCAAGGATGCGGTTACGTACCTTGGCCGAACTCTTTTTAATAATTAATTTTGTTTTGAGTAAGAATGCAGTTATGCATCTTATTTTGAGACGCTTAAAAAATCCGGAATGTGGTTACGCATCCGAATTAAAAAAAAGGGTAAAAAGTTCAATAAATAAAAGTACGAGCAAATCAAGGCTTGGGAACATAATTTATCCAAAATAGATTAAGCTAAGTATAAGTCGATAAAGCGACCGTGCTAGAACCACGGGACTCGGGGAATGCCTAACACCTTCTCCCCGGTCAACAGAATTCCTTACCCGGTCTTCTGTTTTCGCGGACCATAATAAAGAGTCATTTCCTTTTGATTAGGGATTCATAAGGTGACTTGGAACACCAAAACTCAATTCCAAGTGGCGACTCTGAGTAAATAAATAATCCCTTTTCAAAACCGTCACTTCAAATGGAAAAACCCTTTACTAATAAAAACCTGCGCGTTTATAGCGCGGGGGCGCAAAAAAGGGGTGTGACAGCTCTGGCGACTCTGCTGGGGAGTTAACCAGAATTCGAGCTTTGTGATATTGCCTTATACTTGGCTTTTATTATTGTTATTTGGATTTATTGTGTTTTGTTGAGCCTAATGTGCTAATTACCGCTCATTTATCGCTTTGATATTGTTGAACTGTATTATAAACTGTCTTCTCTCGCGCACCCCTCTGAATCTCTGAAACACTTCACACACAGTCACAGGAATGCAGTTATGCATCCTAACTTTCTGTCAAGATAAAGCCGGAGTGTCTTGGCCCCCGGTGAAGGATTTTAGTCACACATGTTAGGCGGGACAGGATAAGCAATGAAGTCGGAATAGCACTGCTACCGACAGTATTGCCCCTCCCCGGCACGAGTTGTCCGCTCGGGTGACCCAGTCTAGACACCTTTGCCATTAGGTCTTAAACCTAGCAGAACTGAAAACGCAGAACTGATATCCCTAGTAGGCTACGCTTATCTGCATCACGTGCATTTGACTTAGTGGGACTCGGCACAGGGGCCGGGTCTGACTAGGACAGGTGACCTTTTATCAGACCAACATGTGCATCCAATGTGCTAATTGTAATATACTTGGGAAGTGCCTGATTGTTGACCGGCTTTAGGATAACCAAGGGGGTTCGAGAGAGATAAATATCAATGACTTTTGGGCCATTAAAAAAAAAAAAAAAAAAATTGTTTAGCCCTACCCTTCTCGAAAAAAAAAGGAAAAAAAAAAGGAGAAAAGAAAAGAGAAGAGGTCAAATATCATCCCCATTTTTTTTTTTTTTTTTTTGAGTTTATACGAACTACGCGAGCCTGATTCTCACCGTCCGTGAGATACGTAGGCAACTCTCTTCGAGTTCGGCCCCACCTTCTCAGGTTTGAGAGGTTCATTTGTGTCATTTGTGTAGTCCTTTTGTCCATTTGTGTCAGGTTAGTTTGTCAAAACAATAAAGATACTAAGTCACTTTGCAGAGTCCTTGTCATAAAATTAAACGTACCCACGAATCGGTGACAGGGTATTTAGACAATTCACTCTAGGTTTGGTTTTCAAGTCCAATGTTGGGCAACTTTGTTGAGTTTTGCTATCTGGGTCACGGTAGACTGCTGTAAAAAAAAAAATACAGAGATTGATTGTGATTTTTCTTGCCTTAGCTTTTAAAACCACATATTTTTCTATAAGTTTATTTGTCGTCCACGTGCATTCATGAGTCCAAGTCTAAAAAGGTCATTACTTTCATATCCAACAGGTCTATATGAGTCTTAACCATGTATTTACATCCATAGGTACAACATGTTTTATCCGGGCCGTGGGAAGTGTCAAAAGAGGAAGCGAGATGGGAGTATACCACTTCAGGTTGTTCATGAGGTCCCTTGGAAACTTTGGACATGGTGGAATGAAATGGATGTGCTAGAACACACAAAGATCTTTAAGCATATGGGGTTCTTGACCAACATTATGAAAATCGACCCTAGGAGGGACGTGATTGATGCTTTGCTATCCTTTTGGGACCCTACAAAGAATGTGTTCCGATTTTCAGACTTCGAGCTGACCCCTACCTTAGAGGAAATTGCTGGCTATACCGGACTTGGTGAGAACCTACACCGCCAAAAACTTGCAGCCCCAAGACTTATTTCTGTGAACAGTTTCCTCACAAAAATGAACATCGCTAAGCGCAAAGAGGATGAGAAGAAAAAGGGCAAGGAAGAATTTCTGGATGAGGGTTGGGAATCCCTGGACAAAGGATGGGTTTCTTTAGAATTCTTGTATGAGAGGTACGGGAGAAGAGACGGGTTTGAGAGGTTGGGAAAGAGGCTCAGTAATAAAGGAAATTTTGAAATTTGGAAAGACCACAGTCGTTTTGCCTTCATGGTGGCATTTTTAGGAATAATGGTCTTCCCAAGACGGGGGCAGAAAATCAACATCCGTTTAGCCGGGATAGTAGACGTCTTGACCACAAAGAAGGATCATACCATTGTGCCAATGATCTTAGCAGATATTTATCGGGCCTTGACGGTTTGCCAAAAGGGAAAGGGTTACTTTGAAGGGTGTAACATATTATTGCAAATGTGGATAGTGGAGCATATCTTCCGACCCCGTCATGTGGCAAGATTTGTTCATGATCGGAGTGATTACATTTCAAGCTATGAAACTAGGGTAAAGGATTATAAGCAACCGGACGGTGTGGAGGCATGGATTGGAGAATTTCGTTCATTAATGTCAGATAAGATCACTTGGAACTTCCCTTGGTTCCCTTGGAGAGAAGTCATACACACATCTACACATCGCCCGTTTCTCTTATTGATGGGTATAAGGGGTGTTCAACCGTACGTACCATTACGAGTTTTACGACAATTGGGTCGGCGCCAGATAATACCTGTAGTAGAAGACATGACGAATTTTGTATTTGAGGTAAGACCAGAAATCCCCTTGCCTGAAGGATTGGTTGTGGAGATTTGGAATGGCTGTCGGGTAATGACATTCGATACAATGGTTACCGAGCGTCATTCGGGGGAAGTGCATCCGGGATACCCTATATGGCTCGAGAACCAACCAGTTGTGAAAGTTCAACCCAAGAGATCCGCAAAAGGGCCAGTAGATTATGAAGCCGAAATGGACATAAAAATCGCGATGGCGATGAAGGAGCACCATGCCGCCAATCTACTCTTACAAGCAGATTTAGAGCGTGCTAGAGCAAGCTTGGCCCAACAACAAATGGAGTATGAGGAAAAGATCAGACAAGCCCGTTTAGAAGTAGGATCAGATTATCAATCCACACTGCAAACTATACACACAGACCTGGAGCACGCTAGGGCTATAATTCAGCAGCGGGATGTAGAAATTGCCGAGGAAAGGGCCAAAACGGCCGCACTACAGGGAAAGCTTCAACTGGCCACGATTAGGGGGTCACAGATAGCGGAACGTGCTAAAATTATTAGACAAGGTTTGCAAGAGAGATTGAGCATCCTTGAAGAGGATATGCACCAACAGCAGAATGAGTTTGAACGAAAAGAAGAACAGTTTAAAAAAGAGAAGGCTGAGTGGTTACGCTCCCAAGATAAACTTCACGAAAAATTGGAGGAAGCAAAAAGGAACTTGGCTCGCCAAAATATAGGCTCTGATATGTCTCAGTTAATTCAGGAGAGGGAGATGTTACAGGAGAAATTAGAGTCAGTGACCGTGCGTGAGAAAAAGGCGAGAGAAGAGGCCGCTGCCCGTGAGTTAAGGATAAAAGAATTAGAGTACAAATGTGGGACGGTTCGAGGTAGGGTCCGAGGTATGGCCATTCGCTCTTCACAAGCAGGTTTGGAATATGAAAGATTGGGCTACGAGCAGTTTCATTCGCAAATACCTACCTTTGTCAATCATCTCACCCGTGCACTGCAAGGTTTATATAAGGATATGGGTGGCCAGCTGAATCAGAGTCATCATGAGGGGGACAAGGAATAGAAGTGTCGATGCAGTCAACGTGTTCGTCTTTTACCTTTTGCTCTTTCATTTTTCTTTTGAGTCAGCGTTACGTTGTCTTTAGTACTAGTGGAGTCGATTTTATTTCATTTTTCATCCTTTCTTTGAGTCTTTGTAAAAGTGATGGAATGAAAGTTGAAAATCAATGGAAAAGATTTTGTTTTCAAAATAACCCAGCTATTTGTACGAACTACGTTACGATCTGATTCATGTTTTCAACATGATACGTAGGCAACCCCCAACGGGTTCGATCGAAGCTTCTAAAACCTGCAAAAAAAAAAAAAAAAAAAAAAAAAAAAAAAAAAAAAAAAGAGAAAGGAGAGGTTGAAAGAAAGAAAGGGAGAAGAAGAAAAGAGAAATGAGCGATGAAAAAAAAAGCGAGGCTGCACCTAGATAAGCCGGGATGAGACATAGGGCCTGCCATGGTAGAATTGATACATGCATATGAATGAGTGATTATGAATTGCTTAACCCTAACATTAGCTGTTTTACAGAGAAGAGTTAAGGTAAAAGTGGTTGGTTTGTGGCCATACTGGCAACGCATCATTATTTCACAAGGTCAAAGGGCAGTATCGGAATGACGGAAGGGACTTCGCTACCGATGATCAACATGGGGGATGAAACGGAACGGGTGGCTCAACAAGAATCTGCCATCGCCGAGGAGAATAGAATTCTCAGGCAACAAATGATTGAGATGTTGCAAGGATGGTCGAATGGTCAACAACCTCCTCAGTCAATCCCTGGGTTCCCCGACATCACTTCCGTCGCACAGGCATGCTCACAAGCACCGTTATCTACTGCGGAAGACCCGGTATACCCACCTGGGTTCGGTCATTACACCAATTTGCCGAATACGGCGGAAACTTCTGTAGGTCGTCCTCCAAGGGTACCAATCAGGACCGATCATTCCGGGATTGCAACCACTGGGCCTGCCTACACATACTCACTGTCTAACCCCAATCATGTTGCAAATGTAAGACCCGTTTACACAATACCGCCACCTGCGGTTATGCAAAGGTCAAACCTTGTGCCACCATCTGACATCCGTCAAGAGCAGCATTTTGCACCCGATTTTGCATTTGGGGCTCCTGATCCTTATCATCAGACTCTACATTTTATTCCTCTAATCGATTCTGAAGGACCTGCTAAGAATGCGGTTACGCATCTTGGCCATGAATATAGAGGTCCTGCTAAGAATGCGGTTACGCATCTTGGCGCTGAGTATGGAGTTGCTACTAAGAATGTAGAGCATGACGAAATGGTTAGGAAGATGAAAAGTCTAGAACAAGCTATAAAGAACTTGCATGGATCAGGAAGCTATAAAAGCGTTTCATACAGTGATTTGTGTATGTTCCCGAGTGTTCACTTACCTCCGGGGTTTAAGACACCGAAGTTTGACAAGTACGATGGGCACGGTGATCCCATAGCTCATTTGAGGAGATACTGCAACCAACTGAGAGGAGCTGGGGGTAATCAGGAATTGCTCATGGCTTACTTTGGGGAGAGTCTGACTGGTTTAGCTTCGGAATGGTTTATTGATCAGGACATTGTGAAATGGCATACTTGGGATGATATGGCAAATGAGTTCGTGCAACAATTTCAGTACAATATTGATCTGGTTCCTGATAAAAAATCTCTAACCAACCTGAAGAAGAAAGTTACCGAAAGTTTTAGGGAGTTTGCGGTTCGTTGGCGTGAACAAGCTGCAAGGGTAAAGCCACCAATGAGAGAAGGAGAGATGGTGGAGACTTTTCTCCAAGCACAAGATGAGACATATTATCAACACATGATCCCAGCCTTAGGAAAACCGTTCATTGAGGCCATTAAAATGGGAGAAATAATAGAAGAAGGAATCAAAACAGGACGCATTGTCGGCTTTGCCGCGTTGAAGGCAACAACCCAAGCCATTCAAAATGGTTCAGGGAGTTTTGGTGGAAAGAAGAAAAAGGAAGACGTAGCTACGGTTGCGCCTGGGCTACGGCGAAACCCGAGGGGCCCGCCTCGCCAATACACTCAACCCCAACCCCAACCCCAACCCCAAAACTACACCCAAGATCCATATAATTACCCACAACACTACTTCCCTCCCCAAAACCCACAATATTCTATTCTGCCCCCTCAGTACCCCATATACAGTACGCAGCCATATGTCCAGCCCCCTTGTTACCCGCAATGGCGTGCACCAACCCCGCAAGTCCGTCCTCCACCTCCACAGACTTACCAAGGCCCTCCCAGATCCAATTTTCGGCCCAGGCCGGAGTACAAAAGGGCAAATACGGTCAAGGATAACTTTACCCCCATTGGGGAATCATATGCTGATTTGTTTCAGAAGTTGAGGGCATTAAATGTTTTAAGCCCAATTGAAGGAAGGATCCCAAACCCTCCTCCGAAAAATCTTGATTACTCTCAAAGATGTGCTTATTGCTCTGATACCCCGGGACACAATATAGAGAAATGTTGGTATTTGAAGAAAGCAATCCAAGATTTGATTGATACACAACAAATTGTGGTGCAAAATGCAGATATACCGAATATCAATCAAAACCCACTACCAAATCATAAAGAAACAAACATGTTGGAGTTGATCTATGGTAGTGATGGGTCTGATGTTCCATACAAGCCTATCATGAAGATTGAAGCAGGCGTGGAGAAATCAGTAAATGTGGCAGATTCCGCAAAAACAGCACCTTTGGGGTTAAATGAGGTTACAAAGAGACCAATCCAGTCAGACGCGATGAAACCCTTATTGATTGTGAAGGGAGCTCTAGAGAAGGTTGGGGCAAGTCAGGGAAAACCAAAGTTGATCGTGCCAGGGGTGTCGAGCAGGCCTATTTTAACTGTCAAAGGGGCGTTCACCACTCCTATCATTATTAAGCCAGTGACACAACTTTCAATAGTTGATGCTAAGGCGGTTCCCTGTAATTATAATCAGACTATGGTTACTTACCAAGGGAAGGAAATCATCAAAGAAGTAGACGAAGTAGGGGGCCTGACTCGTTCAGGAAGATGCTTCGCTCCGGAAGAGTTAAGGAAAACCAAGCAGGTAAGGGAAGGCCAAATACCCGTTAAGAAACCAGTAACAGAGGAAGAAGCTGAACAGTTCTTGAAAAAGATGAAATTGCCAGACTATTCCATTGTGGAGCAATTAAGGAAAACCCCTGCTCAAATCTCTTTGTTGTCTTTATTAATACACTCAGATGAACACCGCAAAGCTTTGTTGAAGATTTTGAATGAAGCTCATGTCCCTACTGAGATTACGGTTAATCAATTGGAGAAAATTGCTGGGAGGATCTTTGAGGTAAATAGAATCACTTTCTCAGATGATGAACTACCCGTTGAAGGTACTGGACATAACCGAAGCCTTCATATTACTGTAAAATGTGAGCTTTCCTATGTCACGAGAGTTTTGATTGATGGGGGCTCTGGTGCAAACATTTGTCCTCTGTCAACCTTACAAAAACTAAATGTAAGTACTGAAAGAATTCGACCAAATAATGTGTGTGTTAGAGCTTTTGATGGAGCGAAAACTGACGCCATCGGTGAGATAGATCTTGTGCTTACAATAGGGCCTGGTGATTTTACCATAGATTTTCAAGTATTGAACATCAATGCCTCCTATAATATGTTGTTGGGAAGACCGTGGGTACATATGGCTGGGGCAATCCCATCCACATTGCATCAGATGATCAAGTTTGAATATGATAGGCAGGAAGTGATCGTTCACGGGGAAGGGGATTTGTCCATTTATAAAGACTCCACTGTTCCCTTTATCGAAGTGGATAATGCTGATGAAACACTGGTGTATCAAGCTTCTGATATAGTGGTAGCTGAGCAGATCCCTGAAGGGAAACCCATTCTGAGACCGCAGTTGCCTCCAACATCTGTTATGGTGGTAAATGAAATGTTGAAATATGGTTTTGAGCCAGGAAAAGGCTTGGGGGCTTCTCTACAAGGTATGGTTTATCCGGTGTGTCCACGTGAGAGTCCAGGTCCATTTGGTCTGGGGTTCAAACCAACGGCTGAAGATAGAAAGAGGGTTAAAAAGCGAAAAAAAGAAGCATGGTCACTTACTAAGCCTGTGCCACCAATCTACAAGTCCTTCGTCAAGAATACCAGCAGTTTTTCCCAGCCAGTACTGGATGTGGATTTTGGGTTGATTGGGTGTTTCCAGAACTTGTTTGTTGAAGCTGATATGGTTGAAATGGGAGGGGGTCCCAGTAACGCGGATGTGCAGTTCATTGGCCATGATGTCCAACTCAGCAATTGGGAAGTCACTCCTCTCCCAACCAGGAAGGAGTTTTGGTAGTTTGTTTTGTTTTCCTTTCCTTTATCCGAGTTATTCCAGGGTTGTAATTCGGATTTTTATCTTTCGCTTGTTTTAATGTTCAAACCCTTCTATCCTTCTTTTCAATGAAATGCAATTTGTTTTTTTCCGTAAATTCTAATATGTTTGTTTATTTTCTTTTGTACAGTTCTGTTTGTGCTGGTTCTAATGATATGACATGCATGCGGAATTCTCAGCCAGATTTTAAAATCCGACCTAACCATGAAACAATGAACCAAGAAGTTGAATATGATGAAGAAGAAGTATTTCAGGAAATAAGCAGGGATTTGAAACACTTCGAAGATAAAACGAACCCTAATTTGAATGAAACCGAAGCAATCAATCTAGGAGATCAAGATAATGTCAGGGAAACTAAGCTAAGTGTGCATGTTCAACCACATTCCAAGAAAGAATTAATCCAGGCTTTGTTTAAATATAAGGATGTTTTTGCATGGTCTTATGATGATATGCCGGGTTTAAGTACTAAATTGGTGGTTCACAAATTGCCAACTGACCCCACATTCCCTCCTGTGAAGCAGAAATTAAGGAAACTAAAATCAGACATGAGTGTGAAGGTTAAAGAAGAAATCGAAAAACAACTTGAGTCCAAAGTCATCCGAGTCGCTCGATACCCTACTTGGTTATCCAATGTTGTCCCCGTTCCGAAGAAGGATGGCAAAACGCGTGTGTGTGTGGATTATCGTGATCTAAACAAAGCAAGCCCGAAGGATGACTTTCCATTGCCCAATATCCATATTTTGTTAGACAACTGTGCTAAGCATGAGATTGCGTCTTTTGTAGATTGCTACGCAGGGTATCACCAGATCGTTATGGATGATGATGATGCAGAGAAGACATCCTTCATCACAGAATGGGGTACATATTGTTATCGAGTCATGCCGTTTGGGTTGAAGAATGCTGGGGCAACATATATGAGAGCGATGACCACCATATTTCACGATATGATGCATAAAGAAATTGAAGTATATGTGGATGATGTGATCATTAAATCAAGAAAGCAGTCTGACCATGTCAAGGATTTGGTGAAATTTTTCGAAAGGCTTCGCAGGTACAATCTTAAGCTCAATCCAGCGAAATGTATATTTGGAGTTCCGTCAGGGAAACTTTTGGGGTTTGTAGTCAGTCGGCGTGGTATTGAATTGGATCCTGCAAAGATCAAAGCTATTCAGGAGTTACCACCGCCAAAGAACAAAACCGAGGTAATGAGCCTACTTGGGAGGTTGAATTACATTAGTCGATTTATTGCTCAACTCACAACAACTTGTGAGCCCATTTTTAAGTTGTTAAAGAAGAATGCTGCGATTGAATGGACTGACGAATGCCAAGAAGCGTTTGACAAAATCAAGAGGTATCTGTCGAATCCACCTGTATTGGTTCCTCCCGAGCCTGGGAGACCTTTAATATTGTACCTATCAGTCCTGGACAATTCCTTTGGTTGCGTATTGGGTCAACATGATGTTACAGGCAAGAAGGAACATGCAATCTATTATCTCAGCAAGAAGTTTACTACTTATGAGGCTAAGTACACTCATCTAGAAAGGACGTGTTGCGCTTTGACTTGGGTTGCACAAAAATTGAAACATTATCTTTCGTCCTACACTACTTATCTTATCTCCCGCTTGGACCCTTTGAAGTATATATTTCAGAAACCCATGCCCACGGGCAGGCTTGCAAAATGGCAGATATTACTCACGGAGTTTGATATTTCGTATGTGACTCGGACCGCGATGAAAGCCCAAGCCTTGGCAGACCATCTGGCGGAGAACCCAGTGGATGAAGAATATGAGCCATTGAAAACGTACTTTCCTGATGAAGAAGTGTCATGCCTCGAGGAGGTCATTCCGGATAACGATCCGGGTTGGAAGTTGTTTTTTGATGGGGCTGCTAACAGGAAAGGAGTTGGGGTAGGGGCCGTTCTTATCTCAGAATCAGGACAACATTACCCTGTAACAGCCCAGCTTCGATTTTATTGTACCAACAACATGGCGGAGTATGAAGCTTGCATTTTGGGTTTAAGGTTAGCTATCGACATGGGGATTCAAGAATTATTGGTATTGGGGGATTCAGACTTGCTAGTCCACCAAGTTCAAGGAGAGTGGGAAACCCGCGATTTGAAGCTTATACCATATCACCAGTGTTTGCAGGATCTTTGCAGACGGTTCATAACAGTAAAATTTAAGCACATTCCTAGGATTCATAATGAGATTGCTGATGCTTTGGCCACCTTGTCTTCAATGCTCCAGCACCCAGACAAGGCTCACATTGACCCTTTACATATACAAACTCACAATCAACATGCTTATTGCAATACAGTTGAAGAGGAACTTGACGGTGAGCCTTGGTTCCATGATATTAAAGAATATACCGAGTCGGCGAAATATCCAGCACATGCTACCAGTGACCAGAAGAGAGCTATTCGACGATTGGCAAGCGGATTTTTCTTAAGTGGAGGAATTTTGTATAAAAAGACTCCAGATTTAGGACTTTTGAGGTGTGTAGATGCTAAAGAGGCTACAACTATCATGACTGAGATACATTCAGGAGTTTGTGGACCGCACATGAACGGGTATGTTTTGGCAAAGAAAATTCTTCGAGCAGGCTATTACTGGCTCACCATGGAGCGGGATTCCATCCGTTTCGTTCGTAGGTGTCATCAGTGCCAGGTACATGGCGACTTGATACATTCTCCTCCTTCAGAATTGCACACAATGTCTGCTCCATGGCCTTTCGCAGCTTGGGGGATGGATGTGATCGGACCAATTGAGCCGAAAGCGTCCAATGGGCATAGGTTCATTTTGGTGGCCATCGATTACTTTACAAAGTGGGTGGAAGCAGTAACTCTCAAGTCGGTGACTAAAAAAGCCGTGGTGGATTTCGTTCATTCCAACATCATTTGCAGGTTCGGGGTCCCGAGGACAATGATTACAGATAATGCGGCGAATCTCAACAGTCATCTGATGCGTGAGGTATGTCAGCAG
Organism: Lycium barbarum; assembly: GCF_019175385.1. Taxonomy (NCBI): domain Eukaryota; kingdom Viridiplantae; phylum Streptophyta; class Magnoliopsida; order Solanales; family Solanaceae; genus Lycium; species Lycium barbarum. Next base: position 113,120,828 of record NC_083343.1, on the reverse strand, counting down.
TTTAAGATTACACATCGGAATTCAACTCCATATCGTCCGAAGGCAAATGGGGTTGTGGAAGCTGCTAATAAGAACATTAAAAAGATACTGCGCAAAATGGTGCAAGGTTCGAGACAATGGCATGAAAAGTTGCCTTTTGCTTTATTGGGTTATCGCACAACTGTTCGCACTTCAGTAGGTGCAACTCCTTATTTGTTGGTATACGGGACCGAAGCGGTTATACCTGCAGAAGTTGAAATCCCGTCCCTTCGAATCACTGAGGAAGCCGGAATTGATGACGATGAGTGGGTCAAAACCCGTTTAGAGCAATTGAATCTGATTGACGAAAAGAGATTAACATCGGTATGTCATGGTCAACTGTATCAAAGGAGGATAGCACGAACACACAACAAAAAGGTGCGCCCCAGACATTTTGAAGTGGGTCAATTAGTGTTAAAGCGGATTCTTCCACATCAGGCAGAGGCCAAAGGCAAGTTCGCCCCAAATTGGCAGGGGCCATTCGTGGTGAAGAAGGTTTTGCCCAATGGTGCTTTGTATCTGACAGACATAGAAGGCACAATGTCTGAAACTGCCATCAATGCAGATGCAGTGAAAAGATATTATGTATGATTTTCATCTCCCTACCTTTGATTTACTTGTTGGGTGCTTGATATTTTTAAGGGTTGATATGACGAAGGCAGTCTATTCTGCTACCTATACATTATGTCATCCCTTGCTACCCCTTTTGAGCCATAGTTTATTTTTCTTTCGCAACCCTCGTTTGGAATCAAGCTTTTCATAAATATTATTATAAAAAAAAAAAAAAAAAAAACAACAACAACAACAAAATCAAAAAAAAAAAAAAAAAAAAAAATCGGAACTACGTCTGACCTGATTCTTGTCTAGACAAGATACGTAGGCAACCCTATTTTGGGGTTCGGTCCAACCAAAGAGAATCCAAAATTTCCCGTTTCGAAGAAACTGGGACAGAAGTTATTATTTTCTTTTTGAGTCGATTCCAAACGTTGTAAGTTTCATCCCTTATTACTTTTGTATTGTCTTTGAGCCTCCATGCCATCCTTTATTTCCAACCCTATCCAAAAGCCACGTTACAACCAAATAAAAGACCTTCAGATCAATCATTAAGAATGTCAAGGCTGAGCAAGCTATGAGTATAAGGCATTTGCATCATTGGCATCACTTGTGGCATCAGCATAAGGGAGATAGAAGAAAAATGAAAATGAGAGAGTCTTATTGGTGAAAACCCTCACGGGCACCGTAAGACGATTGTGAGTTGAGAGAATTGAAAATGAGAGTTTTATTGGTGAAAACCCTCACGGGCACCATAAGGCGATGGTGAGATGAAAAAAATATATAAAAAAATGAGAGAGTCTTACTGGTGAAAACCCTCACGAGCACCATAAAGCGATGGGGAGTTGAGAGAATTGAACATGAGTGAGACTTGTTGGTCCACTAATTGTATGAAGGCCTTGATTTTGACGCAGTTGTTGGGTGTATACATTCGGTTTCGAAGTCAAAGGGTTAGTAAGAGTTTATGAATAATTAGGAAGGACAAATCAGTCTGATTAAGCCAAAATGCATGTCATATCATTGGAGCTGGCTACAACATTCAGATAAGTTTTCCCCATTCTTTTCTTTCTCGAAGAGGACATCCTTCTGTTAACCTCTTTTCATCTTTATCTTTTATTTTGCTTTCGTCGTTTGGATTTCAGGCTTTTTCTTCGAGTCATTCTGTTGTGAGATAAGTAAGAAAGGATCACAAAACTTGCTACCAGTTTTCCCAATTGCGAAGCAAAACATCTTGGCTAGCACATGAAGGTAACAAAATTCAGTCGGCGTAAGATACTCAACCAGCTGTCGACCATTAATAAGTTTTGGATTCAGGGAAATACAAGGTTCAATAAAGTTTGAGTTAACGGACATTATGAAACAAGAGATCTATGGTCTGGTGTTGAAGTTACTTCTGAGACATTTTGGAAACCATGTTTGAGTCAGTAATGCCGTGGGTCAACAGGATGCGATAACTGTCTAAAAGCAGAGCCAAACAAGATGAGTGCAAAAAGCAGTTGCTTTCACAGACAAGCCATAAACCAACCACAAAGTTTTGAAACTCACAAATTTTTCTTTGTTTGAAACAGGGACATAAAATTTTATTCGCTGCCTGCAGGTACATTCTGAAAAATGCAAGGCGCAAGTATTACGAGGACAAAACTCAGGACCCTCCTGGAAAATGGGATTTAGGTTATCAGGACCCTCCTGGAAAATGGGATTTAGGTTATCAGGACCCTCCTGGAGAATGGGATTTAGTTATCAGGACCCTCCTGGAGAATGGGATTTAGTTATCAAGACCCTCCTGGAAAATGGGATTTAGTAACTCAGGACCCTCCTGGAGAAGGGGATTTAGTTATCAGGACCCTCCTGGAGAATGGGATTTAGGTTATCAGGACCCTCCTGGAGAATGGGATTTAGTAATTCAGGACCCTCCTGGAGAATGGGATTTAGTTATCAGGACCCTCCTGGAAAATGGGATTTAGTAATTCAGGACCCTCCTGGAGAATGGGATTTAGTTATCAGGACCCTCCTGGAAAATGGGATTTAGTTGTCAGGACCCTCCTGGAAAATGGGATTTAGTAACTCAGGACCCTCCTGGAGAAGGGGATTTAGTTATCAGGACCCTCCTGGAGAATGGGATTTAGTTATCAAGACCCTCCTGGAGAATGGGATTTAGTTATCAAGACCCTCCTGGAAAATGGGATTTAGTTGTCAGGACCCTCCTGGAAAATGGGATTTAGTAACTCAGGACCCTCCTGAAGAATGGGATTTAGTTATCAGGACCCTCCTGGAAAATGGGATTTAGTTGTCAGGACCCTCCTGGAAAATGGGGGTTAGTTCATCAAGACCCTCCTGGGAAAAGGGGGTATAGTTAAGGGACGCACTTTCTAGTTAGTACATTTGATTTTACTTCCATAATTAAATTATTTTATAGTTTATAATTTTGCTAACACTCACCAAAAAATTTCCTGGTATGAACTGGGACAGGAAATTTTGTTCGTGTTCGTTGTTTTTGGTAATTTGCAGGACCCGCCTGAAGAATGGGAAGCAAGTCAGGACCCGCCTGAAGAGTGGGAACAAGTCAGGACCCGCCTGAAGAATGGGAAACAAGTCAGGACCCGCCTGAAGAATGGGATGATCAGGAACCCGCCTGGAGAATAGGGCCACCTTTCAATTTCAAGTTCAGGAACCCGCCTGGAGAATAGGGCCACCTTTCAATTTCAAGTTCAGGAGCCCGCCTGAATAATAGGGTCAACATTCAACTGCTTTTCAATTTCAAGCTCAGGAGCCTGCCTGAAGAATGGGGTGTACTTTGGGTTGCTTTCAAGTTCAGTCAGAAGTAGCACGAGTCCCGCCTGGAGAATAGGGATGACTTTAAATTTTAAAGTTTAGAAACAAGCATGAAGGTTCAAGTCAAGATTCAAGAGAGGCTGCATAGATAGGGTCTTGTACTTGTATTTTCTTTTTAACTTTTATCTTTCATTTGATGTAATAATAGGACCGCGGACCGGAGCCTCGACAGGACCTCGCTCGACTATTCACCTCAATATGTTTCATCTCCCTTCTTACTCTTGAACTACACGTGACCTGATTCCCTTATAACCCGGGATATGTAGGATGCCCAAAACCAGGGCTCGGTTGCATTATCTTCTTTCTTTCCCTTCCTTTTAGAACAACGGTAGGGTTAAACTAGTCTCTTTGTCTACTTGTTTGTTTGAAAACTCTTCGTGTTCCCAATCAAACAGGGACAGCTGTAGACACGTGATTTTTGACCCTCCCCGTGTGTTTCACCTTATAGTGTTTAAATATTTTTTTTAATTTTAATTCTTGACGTGTCGATTTTATTCTATTTTTATTTAGTAGGCTTATTTGCGAAAATCAAAAAGAACAAAATATTTGCTATTTTTAGAGTATAAGTTTTGTATTTTAAAGAAAGAAAATTACAAAAATATGCTTTGTAGGTTTTAATTTTGCTTAGACAGTTATTTATTTTAAGATTTTTTTTTCTTTCTTTTCAGTTATCTAGAATTAGTTATTAAATATATATATATATATTTGTTTTTATTTATTTATTTTTATTTTTACATTAAAAAAAAAATGATGAGCAAATGGGATTACACCACCTCATCACATAATGACAAAGCTCCGTAACAAACCTTATCACAAAAATAAGAAAAAGGGGGTCACGTTTTTGGTGGAAACATTTTTTCATAAAAAGGGGATAGCAAAAAGGGGGCCCGCGGATTTAGGGTCTGTTTTTGTGCACAAAGGAACACGTGAATTGGGGGATTATTGTTAGGGGTGGGGACCACGAAGGGACCTATATCATATTCAATCAAAAAAAAAAAAAAAAAACCAGGAGGAGCATCGTTAAATATAGAGAGCAGCTTTGTTTTTTTTTCGGGGGGGACTGCCTACTCTTTTGATAGCAGTAGCCCACTATACTTCTCTTCCAACACCTGAACTTTCAGCCGTCATCCAACACCATATGAGCTCCACCATTAGCTCATCATCTTCATCTCCCTTAAACATCCAAAGTTTATGAAAAACAGAGTACCTTGAATCCACTATGATTTCGGGTCTCGTATCTCGTTTTTTGGGCTGAGTTAACGAGGTCGAGGTTGTTGTTTGAAGTCCTGCTTGGGGTTTCTGGCCGCTGGTTCCGCTCAATGTCGCCGGTGAAATATGCGGGTCAATAGCTTCATCGAGTTCCTGTAACTTAAACAAAGATTCATCTATACAAAGGTCCATGGTCCTGTTTGCTTTCAAGTTTAGTCCGCATTTTTCCTCTGTAATCCAATGCTTGGAGATATAAATAGTTATCAATACAATGAAGGAAGTTTTACGCCATTAAGGTCCACTTCTTACTTTTCCTCTTTATTTTTTATTATTACTAGTTCATATATGTCTGTTGGATTTTCGTTTTCCTCTTAGTTATTTTTGAGCCGTTGATTTTGCATAATCTTCGTTTCTGTGTAAGTTTGGATCATGCTGATGTTTAAATGGGGTTATAATACCTTCATGGACCTTTATTTGAACTACTGGACATAAAGTGTTTTGCTGGGTCTTTATGTTGGATTAGATTGTGGAAGATCTTAATATGTTTAGAGTTTGGTGTTGGGTTTAATGATTATTTGAGTTTGTTGGATGGATGTTCAGATTCGTGTTTTAATATGGATAAAATATAGTTGGTCAGCTGTTTAACTTTGGTATAAAAATCAGATGTTTAACTTGGTTACGTAAATCAGTTTTTTTTTTTAGTAATCAGTTGGCCACTAATTTAACTATTAAAAAATCAAATCCAAAAGCTTTAGTAAACTTGAGGCGCAAATTACAAGTTGTCTTGATTATGTAAACGTGCGCGCGATGTGATCGCGACAATAAATTAATAATAACCAAATAATTTTAAGTTTCGGATTTTAGAGACAAATAATTGTCTTTAACGCTAGATGAGCTTTAGGCGCGTTTTAAGATGTTTGTTTCGATTAAGAATGCGGCTACGCATCTTATTTCGAGACACCCTAATAACTCAAGGATGCGGTTACGTACCTTGGCCGAACTCTTTTTAATAATTAATTTTGTTTTGAGTAAGAATGCAGTTATGCATCTTATTTTGAGACGCTTAAAAAATCCGGAATGTGGTTACGCATCCGAATTAAAAAAAAGGGTAAAAAGTTCAATAAATAAAAGTACGAGCAAATCAAGGCTTGGGAACATAATTTATCCAAAATAGATTAAGCTAAGTATAAGTCGATAAAGCGACCGTGCTAGAACCACGGGACTCGGGGAATGCCTAACACCTTCTCCCCGGTCAACAGAATTCCTTACCCGGTCTTCTGTTTTCGCGGACCATAATAAAGAGTCATTTCCTTTTGATTAGGGATTCATAAGGTGACTTGGAACACCAAAACTCAATTCCAAGTGGCGACTCTGAGTAAATAAATAATCCCTTTTCAAAACCGTCACTTCAAATGGAAAAACCCTTTACTAATAAAAACCTGCGCGTTTATAGCGCGGGGGCGCAAAAAAGGGGTGTGACAATGCCCCACAGCAAAACACAACCTATTCCATATGAACTATGGAAAGGAAAAAAACCCAACTTGAAATATTTCAAAGTGTGGGGGTGTTTAGCAAAGGTCCAAGTTCCTTTGCCCAAAAGGGTAAAAATCGGACCAAAAACTGTAGATTATGTTTTTATTGGCTATGCTACAAACAGCAAAGCTTGTCGGTTTTTGGTTCACAAATCGGACAATCCCGAAACTCATGTTAATACAGTAATTGAATCAGATAACGCTGAATTCTTTGAAAACATTTATTCGTATAAAACTGAATGTGAGTCGTCAAGTGAAGAGGATCCAAGGCGTAGCAAACGTTAAAGGATATCTACTTCCTTTGGACCAGATTTTATGACATTCTTGCTTGAAAATGAGCCTCAAACATTTAAAGCAACAATGTCTTCTTCTGATTCAGCATTTTCGAAAGAGGCAGTCAATAGTGAGATTGAATTAATTTTGAACAACCATACATGGGAATTGGTTGATCTTCCTCCTAGAAATAAACCTTTAGGATCAAAATGGATTTTTAAAAGGAAAATGAAAGTTGATGGCACTATTGACAAATATAAGGCAAGACTTGTGGTCAAAGGTTATAGACAAAAAGAAGGCCTTGATTTAGTTTGACACATATTTGCCGGTAACAAGGATAACATCTATTCGGGTGTTAGTGGCACTGGCAGCCGTATATGGTCTTGAAATCCATCAAATGGATGTCAAGACAACTTTCTTAAATGGAGAATTGGAGGAATAAATTTACATGGAACAACCTGAGGATTTTGTGGTTCCTGGTAAAGAAAGGAAAGTGTGCAAACTTGCTAAGTCACTTTATGGACTTAAGCAAGCACCCAAACAATGGCATGCGAAATTTGACCAAACAATGTTGGCAAATGGATTTAAGATTAATGAGTGTGACAAATGTGTTTATATTAAAAATACTCCAAATCATGAAATCATTGTTTGTTTATATGTTGATGACATGTTGATAATGAGTAGAGATATTGCCGATGTAAATGCTACGAAGCGTATGCTCGCTAGCAAATTTGACATGAAAGACTTAGGGGTTGCTGATTTGATCTTAGGAATTAGGATCCATAAAACTCCACAAGGTCTAGCATTATCACAGTCACATTATATTGAAAAGGTACTTGATAAGTTCAAGTAAGGCTGGACATAAATATCGAAAACCGAAAAACCGAACCGAATTTCAAGAAACCGAAACCGAACCGAACTAGTTTGGTTCGGTGTTCAGTGTCCACCTTCAAAAAACCGAAACCGAAATGGCCGAACCGAACTTTGACGAAACCGAACCGAAGAACCGAAATTTAATACATTATCCAAAAAAAAATTAAAATAGTCCACGCCCATTAAGTTTAAGCAAAAAAAACCCAATTGTAACAAGCCCTCTTTTGCTTTTGTATCCCTAATTTTCCACTTCAATTGAGAAAATCAAATATCTTTAACAAAGAAATGTGACTAGGATGTGTCTTTAGGATTAATGTATGTCTTTTATGTGTTTTCTTAATTATTCTTACTGTATGTATATAACACCTAGTAATCATATATTATTGTTATGATTTTCTATTCTTGTGTATCCTGTTTGTTTGATTTTGATTTTGATTTGTCAATTTTATGTTTTGTTGCTTTTGAGAATATGAATTAGTGTAAATGGAATCGCTTCTAATATCATATAAAAAAAACCGAAACCGAACCGAACCGAACCAAACTATTTTGGTTCGGTGTTCGGTGTCCATCTTCAAAAAATCGAAACCGAAATAGCCGAACTGAAGTTCAATAAAACCGAACCGAAGAACCGAACGCCCACCCCGTAAGTTCAAGTATTTAAATTTCAATGTTGCAAAGACTCCAATTGATGTAAGTTTTGCACTTCAAAAGAACGAAGGTGAAAGGGACTCACAATTGGACTATGCACGAGTTTTGGGAAGTTTGATGTATATTATGAATTGTACATGACCAGATATAGCATGTGTTATTAGCAAGCTGAGTCGATTCGCGAGTAATCCCAATCAAACTCATTGGATGGAAATGAAACGAGTCTTGGGGTATTTGAAACACACCCAAAACTATGCTTTGCATTATAATAAATATCCCGCAGTAATTGAGGGATATAGTGATGCAAACTGGATCACCGGATCATCTGAAGTTAAATCCACGAGTGGATATGTTTTCACCGTTAGTGGAGGAGCAGTGTCTTGGAAATCATCAAAACAGACATGCATCGCCCGCTCTACAATGGAATCTGAATTTATAGCTTTAGACAAGGACGGTGAAGAAGCTGAATGGATCCAAAATTTCTTGGAAGATATTCCATTAGGTAGGGCAGGGAGCGCTATGTATAACGGAAAATCGCGTCACATTCGACGGCGACACAATACCGTTAGACAACTACTCTCTAGTGGTGTTATCACTATTGACTACGTAAAGTCAAGAGATAACGTATCGGATCCGCTAACAAAAGACCTATCTAGAGAGGCTGTTGAAAGATCATCGAGGGGAATGGGGTTAAGGCCTAGGACAAGTCATTATGGAGGTAACTCTACCTAGTAGACTGGAGATCCCAAGAACTAGGTTCAAAGAGATCAAACAAAGTTATGAATGACGGTTCAACATTGTCAAATAACTCAACCCATTCTCGTGATGATGACAATGTTCAGAAACAAGGATAAAACCTTAAGGCTTTTTAATGAGTTAATAAAGAATTAAAGTTTTTTAATGATTATCTAAGTCTGGCAGAACATGACCAGATAGTGTGTCTATAGGCCTACACATTTAGAAATCACCTATGTGAGTGTGAAGTATAAGCCGCTTCAAGGGGAATGATGGTAAAGGCCCATTCTCTATGCATTCACGAAACCAGGCGGTGTTCCTGGCTAAAACGAACACCACCGTGAGAACCATAGATGGTTGAGGGTTAATTGTGTGACTTATGTTGTCTAGTTATACAACAAAGTTCGACGGTTCAAAGATATCACATCTACCAATTGATCGAGTATATCCGATATAAGTTCACTACGGAGAGTTCAAAGGGAAACCTACTTATCCAGATGCAATTAATCTTCGCTTGTATATCACACACTTGTTCGTGTATTCCTTTATCTTATAGCCATTCCCCATTCATGTGGGGGATTGTTGGGTTTAATTGATAGGTTGAATGGGAAATGGAGGGAAAATAAGTGGAGGTTAAAATGAGTTGTTCCCTCTTGCTTTATGAATAAGCATTTGTCCCTCATAGGTGGTGGAAAGAAAAGTTCTCCTACTTAAAAGTAGAAGCACTCATTCGTGTTGCTAAAGGGTCAAGAAGAGGGTCTCCCCTCGCGCCGTCATCGTCGCTCGGCTCGGCTTCGGCTTTGGCTTCGGCTTCGGATTGGTCAAATGATCTGATTGATTGATAATCTTTTTGGACCAAATTTCCTTTAATTTTAATTATTTAATTAATTAATTAAAGATCCTAATCGGCGACCCGACCCGTTTTCTTTCTTTCCCGGATTAATTTAAACATTTCCCTCCCTTTTTCCAACGGAATTTTTCTGAAAGGTTGCAAACTTTTCTGAAAAGTTGCAAACCTTTTCCCAAACAGGCTATATATTTCTGTTGATCCTCCGAAATTTTCCTTACGAAATTTTCTGATATTCTTCTACTTCTTTTTCTGCACTTCTTAAAACTCTCGTGTGATATACTACCTTCGAGTGGTTCGCAGTCACCTTAATTTGTTGTACCGCTATTTTGGTGAGTAAATCGTTCTATCCTGGGAGGAAAGATTCCAAAACCTCGGGTACATTGAGGGGAATAATTTCCTTAAGGACACACTGTGAATTCAGTGGGCTCGATTTGGTTTTCCATATGCTGTTCATATTATTTTCCAGTTTCTGTTAATTTCGTTTTCTACAGTTTTGCAAAATCTGTCCAGTTTCTATTTTCAAAAATTATTTTTTACTGTTTTAACAATTTTGCAATACAGTTTAGTAACAGTTAGTGCCACGACTGAGCTTCTAATTTTGAAGCAATTGGTCCTATGATCGAGAACCACGGAACTCCGAAGCATTTTTTTCGAGAAAAGGACCAAAATCATCCATAATGTTTGGGTTTGGATCAAAATCATACATATTCTTTCACATGGTGCACTAATAGTACATTATGTTTGCATAAGTGGTGCACTTTTAGTCACAATCCCAAATAAATTTAACGGAAAAAAACAAAAATGCCCCTGAACTTTTAGAAAAGGTATAAAAATACCCTTTATTCATCTATTTTGCTAAAACTACCCCTCTTTGAGAATTTATTCCCCTTGACTAACGGACAACACTAATTTTTTTTTTTTTAAATAAATTAAATTGCACATGACATTTTATTACTGAAAAATTGATTTATTCTTTTAAAAAGAAATCTGAAAAATCGTTATTTGTAGAATAAGGAAAAATAATTTTTCAACATCCATTTCTTTAAAAAAACAAATGTAGTAAGCCTTTTTTATATATATATATATATATATATATATATAAAAAAAAACAGAATTGGATTTTCATTAAAACAAGTGGAATTTTTTTAAGTTTGGAAAAAAAAATTTAACGGGTGGAAACCCCATTTCTTTTTTAGAAAATTCAATTTTTAAATATGAAAAACTGATTGTTTTTTTAAGTAAAATGTGCAAAACTAATACTCCATAATTTTCTTCTAGATTTAAAAAAAGATAGTTTTCTGGTTTTTTTTTTAAACACAGTTTTTCCATAAAAAATTTAATTTTTTCAGATTTTTATAAAAATCCAATTTTTCACATTTTGAAAATAAAAAAAAATTAGTGTTGTCCGTTAGTCAAGGTTTTACTCGTTAAAAAAAAGTTTTCCAAATTTAAAAAAATTCCAAGGTTTCAGATTTCTTTTTAAAAGAATAAATCAATTTTTCAGTAATAAAATGTCATGTGCAATTTATTTTTTTTAAAATAAAAATAAAAATTAGTGTTGTCCGTTAGTCAAGGGGAATAAATGAGCCAAAAAGTTGAATTGAGGGGTAGTTTTAGCAAAATAGATGAATAAAGGGTATTTTTATACCTTTTCTAAAAGTTCAGGGGCATTTTTGTTCTTTTCCGTTAAATTTATTTGGGATTGTGACTAAAAGTGCACCACTTATGCAAACATAATGTACTATTAGTGCACCATGTGAAAGAATATGTATGATTTTGATCCAAACCCAAACGTTATGGATGATTTTGGTCCTTTTCTCCATTTTTTTCCCCATTTATCTTTGTGGCCCAGCCTAGTGTTCCCTTTCCTCGTTTCTTTAAACTCTTTTTCTTATTTTGTTTTTTTCATGCTCTTTTCTCATTCACAATCCTATTATATTTTGTACGTATTTGCTTTTGTTTTTCTTTCTTTTTCTGGATCTTGAAATTCTTATTTAAATATAATTTTAATCATTTTTATATTTACCCATTGTTACTCTTTTCTTAGTTTCCAAAATTATTTAGAGTTATGATATTAACAGACATGATATTAATCTAGCTATATGCAGATTGAACACTGAAGGGGTGTATTTGCTTGTTGAAAATTTCATGTTATTTATATTTTACACATATTTTGATAAAATTTGAATTGAGAAAATTAGTCGAGTTGGACAAAACTATTCGCTTTGGTGATCATGTTTTCATTTATGCACCAAAGTTTTTAAACTAAACTAAACTAAACTAAACTAATGCACAACGGATCATATTCAACCGAATTAATTCAAAATGAATCGAGCCGACTGAATGTAGACCTTCATTCAATCTTATTAACTAGTGTATGTTTGCATTACTAAAGTGCACTACTAAGAACACGCCCTTTCCCAAGGGAAAAAACCGACAAATAATTATTTATCGAAAATTATCATCTTGGAACAAAAAAACCAATGAATTCCCTTGAATATTTCGACCTCCATTGGTTAATTAAATTTAAAAGAAGACAGTATTAGAATTTTTATTATTATTTCGCGTAGAAGAATTAACCAACGGACTTCCATCGGTTCTGTCAGTTTCATTAAGAAAATGAAAACTCAATTCAATTGGTTTTTCGATAGTGTCTGGCGGTTATCTTAACAAAAGTGTAGATTGACAGCGTCCATAAATTTCGTCTCTTGAAAAATGCAGTTTTTTTTATAATGATGGCACCCATAGTCATCAAATTCTGAATCCGCCTCTGTAGTGCGTATTGGCGTTTACCACTTACTTTGTGTGTGTGTGTGAGATATAAAGCAAGAATATAATGTTGATGCTCAATGAAAGAGTTCACTGAATTAGCTCGTATGTAGAAACTGAATTAGCTCGTATGTAGAAAACACAACACAGACCCCACTAGCTTGTCAATAAGAACGTATTATGTGGATAAGGTTTTGCATGTGATTCTTACACTTGAGATAATTATGTTATTTTGTACATTGAGTTAGATTCAATCACCTTTATTAGGCACATCATGTATGTGGACGGTATGTTTCGTAGTGCATACTGAATGAAGGTAATGATAGGTCAAGATAAAATTAGTCGATCTTAGAATGGTATAAATTGTATATGATCTCGTTGGATGATGGGTTAGAATCTCTCGTTAAGAGAATTTGGGGTCAAGGTTATCGAGAAACATAAGGCGTATTAGGGTAAAGTAGGGGTGACAAAATTAGCCCAAACTCATTTGACCCGCCCAACTCGCTCAAACTTTAATGGGTTTGGGCTACAGTGGTTTTGAAGATGGGCTGATTTGGGCTAGTCCAAGTTGACCCATCACTAATCATCAGTCCAAATTGGCCCATCAAATGAGCCCAAACTGACCCATCAATTGTCCTCCATTCACATGTATAAAAGTTACAAAACATGATTAATTTTTTTTTTAATTATTATTTAGATTTATTTCTGCAATTATTTTTACTTTTAAAAATGTTTATTTTTTTTTAGATTTTTTTTAAGTGTTTTTTTAAGTTTTTTTTTTTTTTTTTTAAATTTCCTTGTTTTAAATTTTTTATTAGAAATTTTTTGTTTTTAAGTTTTTTTTTTTTCTTAGGGTCTATGCTTATCCGTTTTTGTTTAACCTATTTTTCGACCCACCCATATCGACACACGTTTACCACTCTTAGTTATGTACAAGACAACCATAAAAATATATAAATAAGACAAAGGGGTAAAAGAGAGAAATTTGACAAAATCACTATTCATTACGTCAATTAACATATAATTTTCTTTTGATTTACTTTTTGAAATAATTTTGAATATAATTTATGTACTGGGATAACTTTTGAGGAAATATTTATAGTGAATATCTTTATAAGTCGTAAAGCTTATAAGCAAGTTCTTATTAGTTTCGGGGTTAAAGTTGGTAGGAGACGAAGTCTAATTTTTGTATACTATTTGTTGACACCCAATTTTGTCCCACTTTTCCTCTAAATAATTTCTTTACGCTTCCTAGTCATTAATAATCAATTTTTACTTATTAGTGTAATTATTTCCATTTCTAATACAGCTACTATATTGGTAGTACTATTATTACTATTACTATTATAATCGTATGTTGTTATCATTCTTGCATATTAGTAGTAACTATAATAATAGTCACTACGCTAATTACTACCGGTATAGTTCATATTACTAGTATTATTATTTGGTAGTATTTCTATACATATATTATCTAGTTTATAATATTCATAATTTTACTTTGGCTATATATATATATATATATATATATATATATATATATATATATAATATTTATATAGTATATGTTATAATCATAACATGTTTAAGTTATTAAGATGATAAAGCCCAAAGAAATTATTTTGAGGTAAGATAATGTCACCTTCCTTACAGCCCAAAACCATGTCTTATTAGACACCAGAATCAGCCCAATTGACCCATTTCTTTTTCTTTTCCCCCAAAATAACACAGCAGCCCAAAGTACCTTTCAAAATAGCCTTATACATTTAGTATAGTTTTCCAAAGTAGGGTTTCAAACCCTTTGATTCTATCCAGCAGCCACTCCCACCCCTTTCCCTTCTTGGGTTAATTCCAAGGCGTGTTCATACCTAAATCACAATGATTTCACTATTTTCAAAAAAATCATTCTCTCTCACCTCTGCCATAAAATTTGTTCAAGCTAAAAGCCCATTTTTTTTTTGAAGAAATCTACACTTTTCAGAGATAGGACTTTTTTTTTTCAAACGGATCTTTCAGAGTCAAAGCCTCACCCATGACCTTCTTTATTGTATTCAAATTTCAAATCTGAAAACCCTAATTTTTGCCTATAAATATCTCTTTATGTTTCAGCCGAAAAGGGGGTTTTTAGAACAAAAAAAATCTCTCAACTCTTGTCTATCTACTTTAGTTATTTATAAGTTTTAATTCTCATTTTATTGGGGAAGTGGTAGTGGATCTAAGACCTCAAAGCCTCGTTCATTGCTCCCGTGGAAGGTAATAATCCGACACCATTCTTTTACTTCTTCTCATGTTAATATCGTTGTTTTTGTTCAGAAAATCATGTCATAGATCTATTCATTTTTTGATAGTCCAAAAAACAAAATCTGCTGCGTTAGTTAGACTATTTTTAGGATACGTTTTACTTACGTTTGGCTTTCTTCTTCCCTACTAAAATCGTTCTCGAAACCTTAGGATTTAATTTCGTGTTCTTAATATGGTAGAAATTAATATGTTCAAGGCCATCTCCTCTCACATTAAATACGGATGCATTTTTATTTTTTTATTTTTTTGTTTGAAGATATTTTTTTAAAATATTATCTCTACAAATACGTATCAGTACTCTACTTAATTTGTAAACAATGTTGTTAGTTGAATATTTGCACGTGAGCTAGATGATAGCCGAGTCTTGTATTTTTGTTTCTATCATTTTTGTTTAAATATCATGATATTAGGAGTTTGTTTTAATATAGATATCCAAATGAGGTCCTGTTTGGGTGATTATTTTATTTTATTATTATTATTATTATTATTATTATTATTATTATTATTATTTTTTACTTGAGGTTTATTATCAAGAAGTATTATTTATTCCAATAAATGTCAAGCCTAGATCTACGTAAACTATGACTAATATGTATAAGTTCGTTATATTATGTAGCTTTGAATGTCAAGTTAAAATACTAAATCTAGCCTAATGAATATTTGAGATGCTTCTCTGTTGACCTTTGACTTTATTTAAACATAAAATATGATTCCATGCTTAATGTTTACTGTAAATCGTATTTTTTTTTAAATTTGTCATAGTAGGCATTATGGCTTATAGGTCATGTATCCCTGGTAGATGCAAAAATTATTAGAAATCAAGACTTTCAAATTCTTTTCTACATTTTAAAATCATATTTATGTGTGAAAACCATTAAGAGTAGTATGTGTTGCTGAAATATTTAAATGATCTTAACGTTTGCTTCTTCTCACACCTGTACTCATGGCTAGTATATAGATGTTGTTGTTAAAAATTCATATTAGTTCAAATTTGCCTTATTTTGCAGTTTTTCTTATATTTTAGAATTGAATCATTTCTCTAATTCCTCTTCTTCTTCCATTCTTTTTCTTTGTCTCTTTACATGTACACATTGGAGCATATGGAGTCCTAGACGAACTCCCATTTCAGCCCATAATTGAATTGGGACGTTACTGTATCCCTCCCACACTTCGACGTTCAGCATATCGGATCAAATTTTCAATCTTTAGAAATATTTAGTTACTTGTGGTTCACCTTTTTGGGTGAATTATTAATTCTGCTTCAATTTCCTCACATCTTGTATTAGCTACTTTGTTTGACCTATGCTTGTTTGGTTACTTAAGAGAATTAGCCGTAGAACATTGATGAGTCGTGAAATTACGCGATATTCCACGCTAATTCCTTAAGCTTTTGTGACTCCTTAAGCACTTTTGTTGTTACCTTTTGTGTTTTTATGTTGTTTTGTAGGAAAAGATGCCCGGAGAGCATAAAAGAGCAAAATGGATCAAAATGGACCAAAATAGAGCAAAACAAGCCAAGTAGCTGAAATGAGTGATTGGAAGAAACCAAGTGAAAAGAAAGTCAAAAAGAGGTCAAACTGGACATTTTTGCAAAACTATCAAAACTGGACAGTTTTGCAAAAACGGGACAGATTTGCAAAACTGTCAAAAGTGGACAGTTTTGCAAAAACGGGCAGAATTGCAAAAACAGAAATACGGGGGCAGATTTTGACATTTTTTGGACTTGAAAAAATTGGGGGGAGCTACAAAAGAGAGGCTAGGGCAAAACATTATCATCTTTGGTCATTTTGCAAGTTTTGGAGGCTAGGGTTTTTCTACAATATTGGAGGAGAAGATTGGAAGCACTTCAATGAGATATTTCTTAATCCTTTCTTCAATTCCTTGTTTTGTATTGCATATCTAAGTGTGTAGTATTTATTCCATTACTTGAATCTTGATTGTGAAACTATTCTTGATTAAAGTTTGGATTGAAACTTTTGTTTTGCTTATGTATTGAATGATTTTTATTGCTATTGAAGTGGGTCTTTGTTGATTTAATTAATCTCATTCTTGAATGTTTCCAAAGGGAGTAGCTAACCCTAGGACTCACCCATTTACTTAGATTGAGCTTGGAAGAGGAAATCTAGGTTGGGAAAGATTAATTAACAAGAATTTGGGTCATTAAACTCATCTAATAACTTGAGCTCGGAAGAGGATAGTTACTTGAGGTTAAATTGATTGTACCTAATATCACACTCTAAGGCTTGGAAAAGCTTAGAGTGAAATTCATTGATTTGGTTGGAAGACTTTCAATGAGATTTTAGATATCATTATCTATCAACACAAATCCGCTCTTAGTTGTAAAATCGTAAAATACGTTGGATCATTACTTGAGTGTAATCTCCTATTATCCATGCTTGTGGCCATTGATCATTTTACTCGCTTTCTAGGTTAGTTTACATTTCCGCATTAGTTATAATTTTCTCAAACAAAAACCAAAATATTACCTATCGTTTGGCTTTAGCGTAGTTGGTGAAAGTTCCTTACTTTCTTAATCGCCTAGCACATTGTTCCCTGTGGGATCGACCCCGACTCATAGTTGGGTAAATATATTGCATACGACCGTGTACACTTTCTCTTTGAGGAGTGTATTTGGACGTTATCAAAAATGGCGCCGTTGCCGGGGAACAATTTGGCGTATTTGGGTTAGTTTGGGATTTAAGCTAACTTGCTTTGGTTCAAACTTTCTTTGCTTTATTTTATGAAATAAAATAAAAAATAAAAAATAAAAAATAAAAAAAAACTGACCAGTTTTTGCAGAACTGTCCAGTTTTTGCCTCTGCAAAACTGTCCAGGTTTTGCTTTTGTAAAAAAAAAAAAAAAAAAAACAATGGCATCATATAATGAAAATTGGTCGGATGGTAGTTATGCATACTTTGATGACCCTTGTCTTTATTGTGGAGGACCACACTCATGGCAAAATTGTTTGAATTCTCCCGGGGGCGGATTGTGCGCACAATCCCAAACCTATGAGTGGAGTATTTGTGATAGGTGTGGTGGTCAAAATGGTCATTGGGATAATTGTGCTTATTTGTCCTTCCCTTCCCCGAACCCCCACTATGACTATTCTAGTTTTGATTTTGATGATAGTAGGGATATGGAAATGGAAGAAGCCTCAAATGCTCAAAATAAGAGGATAATGCTCATGTTAGAGACCATCCTTGAAAAAGTTGAAAAACAGGACTTAGCGGTTAAGGACTTGAGGCAACCACTTGATGACTTGAGGCAAGCAATTAATTGCAATGACAAAGCTATTCACATCTTGGAGGATCAAATGAAATCATTGGTTCATACTCATAATGCTCAACAACTTGAGGGTGTTGAAAGTAGACAAGAAAGTGGCCAAAACATGAATTTCTCCAAGGGTGGATTTTTGCAAGCTTTGAATGACTCTCAACTTGAAGAAGGCCTTGGCAAAGTGGAAATTGTGAGCCAAGATTGGCTTACGACTCAAGCTCAACAACTTGAAGTCTATGGGGATCATCGTGAAGGCATTTCGAGGGTGATGGAAGAATTTTTAAAAATCCATGTTGAGCAAAGTCAAGAGTTGAAGAACCTTGAAATTGCTATCCGTGACTTGAAAGTCGAATTGAATGCAAAAGTTGAGGTATGCAATACTCAACATCAAATATTCATGGATAGTAGTTTTAAGTTGGTTCCCAATGAAAAAGTGGTCAAAATTGATTTTCAAGAGCTAATGATGAATTGCCAACCGACCAATCCAAAAATAATGCAAGATGCCGAGATTGAAGAAATGATACTAGAGTTGCATAAAAAAGTTCATGAAATGGTTTTTGAAGACTCTAGTTCATTTTTGGGTGAGGATGTCAAAAATGAAGCGAATTTGAAAATGGAGCGCCTTAGACCACATTCCAACCATTTTTCAACATTATGCTTGGTTAGTGAAATGGAAGTTGAACTAACCGAGCCTATGGAGAATTTTGAAGATGAAGAAGAAAGCGTTTTCATTTTGAAGTTTGCTATGCCAAGAAGACAAAATGACATGCCTCACTTAAGGGCCAAGAAGTGCAAAATGCGACACCCGAGAGTTGGCCTCCTTGTTTTTCTACCACCGCCCCATGAGCGTCATCATGATCTTGATTCAAAGCTGGGGCGCAAATTCATATCTTCCAAATGGAAGGAAAAGTGGTAAAGGTAACCGTCGTGCCGCGACGTTAAATCAAGCGCTTGGTGGGAGGTAACCCATCGTTTTAAAAGTTTTAAATCGTTTTTGAAATTTTATTTTTTAGAATAGTTTAGTTTATGGTTTTTGACTAATCTGCAAAGTTTCAGAATTTTTGGAGTTGTTTTGAGCATGTCGGATATCCGGACAGCCCCCAAAACCAGTAAAAGCTGCGAAAAAAATCTTTTCTGGTGTCATAACCTGCGATTCGCAGGTGGGGTCGCAGGTGGTGACAGTAAGCAAAAAAAAAAAAAAAAAAAAATTTTTTCTTCAATATTTTTATGTTTTGTTTTGATTATGTGCAGCGAGGACACTGCAATGTTTATAGTTGGGGGTGGCACGTGGTAGCGCATTATATTTTGAAACTTGCTCAAATTTTTTGAAAATTTTGTTCTTTTGACATGTTGTGGATTAGTCACTCTTATTATTTCATTTTCTTTCTTAGCTTCTTTCATTAGTCTTGAAAGTTTAGGTGTAGGTTCTCCTTTGAGGAAAAATGTGAAAACTCTTGGCTTGTTTGGTACTAATAGAGTTAGTCTCTTGCATGTGAAATTGAAATGTGAATACCTCTCCAAATTATTGTGAAAGTTAAAAAGCAAGGTGCATAGGAAAGAATGATCTGTGTGACAACTTTTTGGCTAATTTTGTGACTCTTTACCTACTAGTGTGTTGACTTTGGATTATGAGATATTGCACTAGTTGTTCTTGCTTGGGAAGTGAAATTAATCTATCTTGACTAGTTCATATGCCATGTGTGTGAGTGTTTGTTGAATAAATCTTGTGTTTACTTTTATCATCTAGAACTTGCCCGGTTAGTCGTTCAATGCTAATTTTGATTATGTTGGTTGGAGAGATGACCTTGGGCTATCTTTGTGATGTTTGAAAAAGCCTCTTTAGCCTTTCTAGCCTACCATTGCATAAATAATATCACTAGTAACCCCATTTAAGCTTATGACCTTTTCTTTGATTGCCACATTACAAGCCTTTACTATGTTTGATGAAAAGTCTCTCTTTTGAACGTTTCCCTCCTTGAACATGAAATTGTGAATTTGAGGCCAAAAGCCTAAGTTGGGGGTGTTAGTGTTGCTTGAGAGTGGTGAAGGTTGGTGTTGTGAAAAAGTCAAAAGAAAGGAAGAAAATTTGAAAAATACAAAAAGGTTGCAAACTTTTTTGTGCAAAAAAATGTATCTTTGTAAAAAAAATAAAAAATTAGCAGGTGACATCACCTGCGACTCGCAGGTCAGACCTGCGATTCGCATGTGGGGTCGCAGGTCGTGCCAGTGAGTAAAAAAAAAAAATTTTTTTTTTTTTTTCCTTTTTCTATTTTTATGTTTTGTTTTGATTATGTGCAGCGAGGACACTGCAACATTTATGGTTGGGGGTGGCATGTGCTAGCACATTATATTTTGGAACTTTATAAAGGAAGTTGGAATAATTGGGGAAACTAGTATGCAAAGGAAGGAGTGTTGTTTTGAAATGAAAAGGAAAGTGGACGAAAGGTTTTGTGTAGTGTTCAAGGAGGGCGTAGTCACTTGTATCCCAAATACTTATCCTACCCTTCCCTAAGCCTACATTACAAGCTTAAAAAGTCCCTATGTGATCTCCAACTAAATGTTCTTGAGTTAGTGATGATTGAAAATAAGGGCAAGCTTATGGTGTGATATTTGTTAGCACTAGAATTTCTTTGTGAGTGTGAGTGACTTTGTGTATTTGTCCCTTGTGTTGTTGTTGTGAATACAGTGATTTTGGGACTTTCTTTCTTGTGAGGGCATATGGATTACGATAGATTGGTGATGTTGAAAAATCCAAAGTTGAGTCAACTGAGCATATCTAGTAAGCTAGTAGTTTTGAGTCACTTATTGAAACTTGAGTGTTGTTGCTTGATAGTTTTATATCTCTATTGCATTCTTGAAATTGTATTTTGAATGAGAGAGTTATTTGGTTGAAGCTTCACATGCTTGTAGCCTAATTGTTGGTACCAACCATAGTCATGTTTTTGTGCTTAAAATGGATCCTCATTGAGATTTTTGTTTTAGTTTGCTTGAGGACAAGCAAAGACTTTAAGTTGGGGGTGTTGATGAGTCGTGAAATTACGCGATATTCGACGCTAATTCCTTAAGATTTTGTGACTCCTTAAGCACTTTTGTTGTTACTTTTTGTGTTTTTATGTTGTTTTGTAGGAAAAGATGCCCGGAGAGCATAAAAGAGCAAAATGGATCAAAATGGACCAAAATAGAGCAAAACAAGCCAAGTAGCTGAAATGAGTGATCGGAAGAAACCAAGTGAAAAGAAAGTCAAAAAGAGGTCAAACTGGACATTTTTGCAAAACTGTCAAAACTGGACAGTTTTGCAAAAACGGGACAGATTTGCAAAACTGTCAAAAGTGGACAGTTTTGCAAAAATGGGCAGAATTGCAAAAACAGAAATACGGGGGCAGATTTTGACATTTTTTGGACTTGGAAAAATTGGGGGGAGCTACAAAAGAGAGGCTAGGGCAAAACATTATCATCTTTGGTCATTTTGCAAGTTTTGGAGGCTAGGGTTTTTCTACAATATTGGAGGAGAAGATTGGAAGCACTTCAATGAGATATTTCTTAATCCTTTCTTCAATTCCTTGTTTTGTATTGCATATCTAAGTGTGTAGTATTTATTCCATTACTTGAATCTTGATTGTGAAACTATTCTTGATTAAAGTTTGGATTGAAACTCTTGTTTTGCTTATGTATTGAATGATTTTTATTGCTATTGAAGTGGGTCTTTGTTGATTTAATTAATCTCATTCTTGAATGTTTCCAAAGGGAGTAGCTAACCCTAGGACTCACCCATTTACTTAGATTGAGCTTGGAAGAGGAAATCTAGGTTGGGAAAGATTAATTAACAAGAATTTGGGTCATTAAACTCATCTAATAACTTGAGCTCGGAAGAGGATAGTTACTTGAGGTTAAATTGATTGTACCTAATATCACACTCTAAGGCTTGGAAAAGCTTAGAGTGAAATTCATTGATTTGGTTGGAAGACTTTCAATGAGATTTTAGATATCATTATCTATCAACACAAATCCGCTCTTAGTTGTAAAATCGTAAAATATGTTGGATCGTTACTTGAGTGTAATCTCCTATTATCCATGCTTGTGGCCATTGATCATTTTACTCGCTTTCTAGGTTAGTTTACATTTCCACATTAGTTATAATTTTCTCAAACAAAAACCAAAATATTACCTATCGTTTGGCTTTAGCGTAGTTGGTGAAAGTTCCTTACTTTCTTAATCGCCTAGCACATTGTTCCCAGTGGGATCGACCCCGACTCATAGTTGGGTAAATATATTGCATACGACCGTGTACACTTTCTCTTTGAGGAGTGTATTTGGACGTTATCAAACATTCTAACCATTTAGAGGCGTAATTGGGACATTATATTAGTAAGTCTTAGAAATAAAATGTTTTCTTTAGAAATCACAATCTAGTTTGCTTTACGTGGTGTTTAAATTCTTCATGAGCTAAAAGACGTATGTATTCTTTTCAAAATTTTAAATTCTAAAAAATATATTTTCCAAAAGGATGTTAAAATTAACTCTTTTTGCAAGCAAATTGATTTGTTGTAAAAAAAAAATGATTTTCCTTAATAGTGATATACTTAATTACGTGGTTCATTTTTATGTCAATTTTTATTAGTCACTTAGCCTTATTTTAACTACTTTTAAATAATCTTAAGTCCGGTCGGTTAACCGTTTTAATACGGATCTTAAAGGGTGCTTAACACCTTCCCTTTAGATTAATTGAACCCTTACCTAGAATATTAAGTTTAGTGGACTTTAAACGGAGTTAATATTAAGTAATTAATAGGTGTCCTAATTCACCTCCAAATTAATTAGGTGGCGACTTCTTAAATTAGTTAATTAATTCAGGAGTCACCAATATGTTTTACTCTAATTTAACCCGGTTAAAATGGGGTATAATAGCTTGGCGAATCAGCTGGGGACACTTAGGTTCTAACCATAACGGGCTTAATTAATCACTTTTAAGATTTTGTGTATATATTTACTTTGCTTTTACTATGAACCTTTATATGTGCTAATAGTTATTTTGTATGATATAAACTGTTTATGTGTTACTGTTTTTATATAAACTGTCATACCGTTTCACTTCTCCACTTCTGAAAATTCACACAATCACACATGCACGCGAGGTGTGTTTTGCGCACCCGCAAAATTCTTTCAATTTACCCAAGTTAGGAGAGTCGGCATATGCGCGGGGTGTCCGATTTTTCGTGTGACCGCGTAGCCTTCTCACTCGAGTAGTCCGCTCGGGAACCTTGTGTCTAGTGAATCCACTCTTAGTCTACCTAGGGTAGAGCGAAAACCAAAACCTTGTAAGGACATACATCATTTTAAACCTAGAAGGCTTAATACCCTTGGTGTATTGAGTTCATTAGTCAACCTTACCAAATGTCCAAATGAGTCTATGACTCTAAGTGACACTATTCACTATTTATGTGTATTATTTGAAGGACAAATGTGAAGAATATGTGGACCTAGTACTCTATAGATAAATATTTTAGGAAAACTAACATTTTGTTGTAGGTTGTCGTGGAGCATCCAATTAATGACGGAGGTTTGAAGACAACTAAAGGAATTAGTGGAGATGAAGTATTAGATATCTTAGATTAACTTTGAATTGTATTATTAACTGGCATGTAATAAATTTTTATTATTCTTGTAAATTAGTTTTAGGAAGAGTTATGGAATGATACATAAAAGACATGTTTCTCCTTCAAATGTTCGTTAGGCCTACCTCTGGCATAAAGAGGTCTCTTGCATTATAGAACACGATGTATTATGTGCAATAATATGTTTATGTGCAATAACATGTCCTTACCGTATACTGACTCGTTTTCTTTTTCTTTTCTTATTTTACCTTTTTTCTTTTAAACTTATTTTCAAAACAAAAGGTTGACTTGTGCTAAAGGGGAACTGGCGGAGCATCCATATTTCACACGGTCTAAAGCCAAGAAATCAGACTCTGACTCATCACTAATCACCTGGTTAACTAAAAAGACTTGTTCTAAAATGGAGCAAAGTTTGATCAATGCAACCACTTCATCTGAGCCATCTCTTAGTTTACCGATCACGAGTGATCCCACATCCTCTAATGAACCATAAACACATTTGGAGATCATTGCTCGTTTGGAGCAACGAGTTGCTGAACTAAGTCGCATGGTACTTCAAAAGAGGTCATTTTCTCAAACTCCGCCACACATGACTCCATCTCATGGGGTTCGTCAGACTTTGCCTATGCCACCTCCATTCCCAAACTTGGATGAACTTAACCAAGCAAACTATTTTACCACTTCTCAACCAGTTCATTTTGAACCCCTCGCCCACCTAGTTACTCAAAATGCTCCTCTTTTGTTTACAGCCGCTTCTTCAAAGGCTCAGTACATACCGCTGGCACATGATGTTACCAATGCGCATCAAGTTCCGCCGGTATATACTTATGCCACAGCTCCACCCATGACACAAGCCCAAGGATTATGTCGCACAGATGTTGATCATTATGTCGAAGTCGAAAAGGAGGCAAGGACAGTTAATGATGAAATGATAAATAGAAAGCTCAAAAGTTTGGAAGATGCTATGAGAAGATTGCGTGGACTCGGTAGTAAACAAAGCGTGAGATATGAAGAATTATGTGCATTTCCTGAGGTAGAATTGCCACCAGGTTACAAGATTCCAAAATTTGAGAAGTTTGATGGGTCAGGAAACCTTTTCTTCCATTTGAAGGTCTATTGTGAAAAGTTGATTGGTGGGGGGAAGAATGAAGGGATAAGAATCAAACTATTTAATCAGAGTTTGAGTGGAAAAGCTTTGGAGTGGTATTCTAAGCAAGATACAACCAAATGGCGTACTTGGAATGACTTAGCAAATGCTTTTGTGGATCATTACAAGTTTCATGTTGAGATCGCTCCTGACAGAATCTCAATTACAAAATTAAATAAGAAGTCAACCGAATCATTCCGAGAATATGCTATACGGTGGAGGGAAGAAGCATCTAGGGTACACCCGCCCATGGAGGAAACAGAAATGGTTACTTTCTTCATTCAGGCACTAGAACCGGAGTACTATGAACGTTTGGTAACAATGGGGGGAAAAACTTTTGCAGAAATGATCAAAGCTGGAGACATGATCGAAGATGGCATCAAGACAGGGAGAATAACAAGTCTAGCGGCATTGCAGTCTACTAGTAAGGCCATACAAACTGGTGCTCTCGGAAATGGAAAGAAAAAAAAAGGAAGCGGCAGCGGTAATGGCTCTAGGAAGCACCTCATACCACCATCAACAACCTCCGCGGTACCAGTCTAACGCTCTCCACTCATAATATTTCCAATATTCGTCACATCCATACAACCAAGCTTTGTCATCTTACCAACCTCAATCACCACAAATTTCCTACCCCGTCTACAACACACAACCAACATACCGAGCTCCACAACCACCAACATACCAAGCTCCACCACCATAATTTCATCATCCAAACAATGCATCCGCACCTCGCCCAAATAGACCTTTTCGCAATTTTACACCGTTAGGAGAGCCATTGAGCGTTGTTTTTGAAAGACTGCAAGCTTCAGGCTTATTGTATCCTGTGGAAGGTAGAATTATAGATCCACTACCTAGAAGTTTTGATCCCACTAAAACGTGTGCATATCATTCGGAGGTAAAAGGCCATTCCACTGATCGTTGTTATGCATTGAAACATAAGGTTGAAGATCTCATTGAAGCAAAACAGATCATGGTCAGACAATCGGCACCAAACGTGGACAACAATCCACTCCCGACCCATGATGAAGCCTCGATAAATATGATTGGAGTAGATGAAAGTGATGACGATCCGGCCAAATTTATAGTGCCTGTAGATAGCGGGAAAGATCGTGGTATTGTAGTCGTTGCTTCTCCAGCTATAGTGGTAAGGGGTTTTGTACCTGTCGAGATATTAGGAGCTTCATCAACACCTGTGAAATTAGTTCAGGCACCAAATCAGTTACCAGTGCTCGATACCAAAGCCGTACTATGGAATTATCAACAAGCTGTGATGGAGTGTCGAGGAAAGTAAACAATCACTGACAAGACTAAGAAGTCAGGAATGACAAGATCCGGAAGGTGCTATACTCCAGAAGAGCTAGCTAGATTGAGGCAAACTAAAGAAAGCAATGTGCCTCCCAAAAGGGTTGTGACAGAAGCCGAGGCAGAAGAATTTTTGAGAAAAATTAAGGCCAGTGAATACTCAGTTGTAGAGCATTTGAAAAAGACCAATGCCTAGATTCCTATCCTCTCTTTGCTTTTAAGTTCGGATGTACACAGAAATGCACTCTTGAAGATTTTGAGTGAAGCATATGTTCCAATCGAAACAACTAGTGAGACATTAGCTGGAATAGTTAGGCGCGTGCTTGACAGTCATTGAATCAGCTTCGATAATGAAGAACTGCCACCAGAGGGATGTAGTCACAACAAAGCACTCCATATAACTGTCAAGTATCGTAACATGTTTGTGTTTAAAGTGTTGATTGATGGGGGCTTTGGACTTAACATTTGTCCACTAACAAGTCTGAGGAAGATCGGATATAATATTAGCGAGCTTAAGACAAGTGATATGAATATTCGAGCATTTGATGGGGGCTCAAAGGCGTCCTATTGGAGAAATAGAGTTAAACGTGATGATCAGACCTGTTGAGTTCATTATGGATTTTCAAGTACTTGATATCTCCACGACATACAACATGTTGTTAAGAAGACCGTGGATCCATCTGGCTGGAGCTGTGCCATGTACTTTGCATCAGACTGTCAAATTTGAGTGGAATCAATAACAAATATGCATACAAGGAGAATGTGACGTGTCCATCTATCGAGAGCAATACATCCCTTCATTGAGGCAACAGGACGGTTTGATGGAACAACTTACCATGCTTGGGAGGTTGTGAATGTTAATAAAGTGGGTGAAGGGAGTCAAACTCAAGAATCAAAAATGTCATGTGCCGCAATCATGGTTGCAAAGGAAATGCTGAAAAATAGGTACCAACCTGGATTTGGGTTGGGGAAGACATTAAATGGGCGGGTTGAGCCTGTAGTCCTCCCTGCATAACAGTTTACATTTGGTTTGGGATATGAACCAACTGAGGAAGATGTGAAGGAAGCACGAAAGAATAAAGGAAAGGAGATTTTCTTGCCAAAACCCATTCCTACCATTGATCAAACTTTCTCAAAACCTGCCATCTCCAAAACTTCAGATTTGACTGTTGAAGTTGCCTATGATGATATTGTGGAAGGGGTCAAGAACTTGTTCGTGGAAGATGAAGATGATCATGCTGTGGTAATTGAAGCCATTGCTGAAACACTGACCTTATAGGCTGCCGAACCAGGACCTGAGTTGAAGAATTGGATTTGCATCTTAGCCCCAGTTCGTCGGGAGTTTCAGTGATTTAAGTTTAAATTTCCTTTTATAATAGGCCGGAGGCATAAACTAGAACCTTTTTTTTTTGTCATGTCGCCTCTATGTTTTGTTACGGTCTTTCTAAATTAGGACTTTGTCATTTGTTGCAATGAACTACGTTTGACCTGACTTCCTTTTGAATACGTAGGCAGCCCATATCGGGTTCGGCCACTCTTTTCAAAATATTTCAGTCTTTTTGTTTTGTAGGTTTGAAATACGTATGGCTTGATTTCCTTTTGGATACGTAGGCAACCCACATCGGGTTTGGTCCTCCTTTTATTTAAAAAAAAAAAAAACTCAAAAGTTCTTATTATTATTCACGAACTACGTCTGGCCTGATTCCTTTGGGATACGTAGGCAACCCAAGGCGGGTTCGGCCCTTCTATTTAAAATTTTCTTTGGTTTGTCCGACCATTTTAGTCCCTATGAGATACATAAGGATTTTTATGTAAAGTTTTGGTCTTCCCATTGTTTAAATTTGTGTGTCCGAGTATCTTGAAACTGGGACAAATTTTTGAAATCGGTCAAATCGCTTCCAAAATTTTTCATTATAACTTCTCACTTTTCAACTATCTAGAACCAAGCGCCTCCGGGACTAGAAACTGGGGCAATTTGTTTTAGAAGTAGCACAAAAGTGGTCTTAAATGTTCAACGATTGTAAATAAAGTCCATCCATATCTTTCTAGAAATGTTGAAAAGTTTGAATCCGAGTCTTCACAATCATTTTATCTATTAGGGCCATTAAGTAGTCCCTTTCAAAGTCATCCAAATCTCATTACTCTTAATTTCAAAAGACATTCTTTATTACTTATTACTGAAACTCCTTGGCAAAGCAAAATATCTGGTGGGGCCTCAAAGAGCGTGGACAGGACCAAGACAAGAATTGACTCAAGGACCAAGTTCCCCGAAAAGTACAATTCAACAATTTTCTTTTAAACTAACCATTTTTCTTTGATAAGACAGGTTTAAATTAATAAATGTGGACGTGATCAAAGATTTAGCTTTTTTTCAAAAGGCAAACATTCTTCAATGTGGATGTGAATTTAACTTGCACTAAACGGTGGACATTGTTCCACTCTTCATGAAATTTTGATCGCAACAGTGGACATGAATTTATCTTCTCAACCAAGGGTTGTGAGCGTAAATTTTTCAAACCCAACTATTTACATATTCTTACCACTAACAGTTGTTTTTAGCTCGTGGCATTTCTCGATTCTTCAAAGTGGATACAAATGTGGTCACTAAATTCCTAGATTTTTTCATCACTTTGTACATATTTATTTATTTATTTCAAGTCGCTAACAAGTTCTTCTTAGAATGTGGTATTTGATAAGATGACAGGATCGAAGTCTTGCATCATATGTCAAAGCGTGGAGGCATCATAGATTTAATGTTACATCCCGTGTTTTCAAGCGTTGGAAAGTGTGCGAGTTAAATGACATTAGTAACGGAAGTGAGGTTATCCCTCAATCTCATAGGTGGTTAGAGTGATGGTACAGATGCATTCGAAGGGTTAGAAGTCAAATGAATCGGATAAAATAAGTTTCGTCGAGGTTTAAAATTTATAACCGTATTTTTGGACTAGGGAAGTGAACCGCCCAACATGAGGAAATTTATCCGAGTCCAGAGAATTTGGTTATATTCAAGCATGAAAATCAAGAACTTGGCATATGTGAGGAACGAAGTCTACAAATAATTTGGGCCTTAACAAGTGTGACGACGGTGATTGAAAATTATATTTTATGTGCGGAAAATGAAGGGGTATGGACTAGTGCTATGTCACATGATCATGACAATGAGTATATGAAGTGTATTAAAAATAATTTCTACTTAAGTGAGTTGAGAACAAGAAAATAATTATGTGTGTGATTGGTTAAAAGTGGTATAAAATTTGAGAGATATGGATTATTGAATAAAGATTAATGGCCACATGGCACCATGGTAGCAAGACACTAAGTAACCTTCAAATAGTGACATGTATAAGCTTACATGTCATGATGTGGAAATGGTGGCAAAAGGGAGTGGACCCCGCTGCCCACTTAGTAGTCAATAACTACAATTATCACTTAGAAAAAAATTTCACATGTTCCAGCAACATTTTTGCTAGTGTAGAGACATAAATATATGTTCATTCTTGTCAACTTAAATCGTGAAAGTTCACTTCTAAAAGATGAGGGCAGCAGCCAATTTATATAGCTGCATCGTGAATTTAAGGATATGGGCAGAAACATACTAGTACATTCAGTGTTTGGAAGTTTAAGCAACGACGCTATTCGATTTTTACGGGTTTTGCACGTCGCTTCAATCTCGTTGTTCTGTCTTATCGTGTTGTTGAATTCAGGCTTTCTTCGAAGTGAAGTAAGGAGGAAGAAGATTATTTCATGGCATATAAGGTAATAATTCTCCTCTCCTACGTGTTGACACCCAATTTTGTCCCTCATTTATTTCAATTTATTTACTCGGGGCTTCTAAATTTATTGACAAGCTAAATACTTTATGGTTATGTCACTACTATTATTTTCGCTACGTTTATTTTCAACATCACGAGCATTACTTTATCGCAGATTTTAAATGTCCGTCATCGTGTCATTTTCGGGTTTGGAATTGTTAAATTAATTACAAGACAATACTTTATAAAATCTTTATTTTTCTACATATTAATTATTAATTGTCTTTACATAGTATATGTTGTACTAGTTATTAAATTAGAAGCCCAAAAAATAATTAAATAGAGGAAGAAGGATCAACAATTTTCAGCCAAATTAATGACTTAAAATACAATGTTATTCCCCTACCCAAATAATCAGCCCACATTTTAAATACCCAGCCCATTACCCATTGAAATAAATCAGCCCACCAGTCCATATTTGATTATTTTTGGACCAGCCCACATATTTTACCCGACCCGGTCCAGCCCACTTATTTTTTTTACCCTAAATCTCTTTCTCTTTCTCTTACTCTTTTCTCCGCCTCCTTCATCCCTCATTTCTTTCCGCCTCCCTCTCTCTCTCTTTACCCTCATCTCTCTCGTCCTCTCATTCCCTACCCCACCTCGCCGACAACCCCCACTCCCGCTCCTCCTCTACCCTACCTTTTTTTCTTTTTTTTTTCATCATCACCTCGCCGACAACCCCCACTCCCGCTCCTCCTCTACCCTACCTCTTTTTCTTTTTTTCATCATCACCTCTCTCTGCTCCACCGCGCTCCCCACTCTATAAAGACAAAGGAGACGGAGATTGTTGGGGGGGGGGGGGAGACAACCAGATCAGAAAAGTGAGATAAATCAACGAAAAAATAAGATCGAAAAAAGAAGGAGGACGAAAATCAACTCAAACAAACAAGAACAGATCGAAAAAAAAAGGGTTTCGTGGTTTTGGGGTTTTGATTTTTAGAAAGAGACGGAGAAGGAGGTAAAACAAATCAAGAAGAAAACAGATAAAAAAAGGGGTATTTTTGGGGAAATTTTTTAAGGGGGGTTTTCGAAGAAAAAGGAATTCCCACTCTCTGATTTTTGTTTATCTGGTTTGATTCACAAAAAAAAAAAAAAAATGGATAATTTACTACTCTAAACATTTCTACTTTACCTACTCTAAATCTGGGATTTTTGTGAAAATTCCGTTCTGTTTTCGGGTTCGTCGAGTTCGAGCGTAGATTCGAAACCCCGACGACCTCAGTTCACCGTACACAAAACAGGTCAGTAACTTTTTTTTTTTTACTTCAATTCTGTTCGCCGCGTTTGATTTGTTAGTTTGTTTTATGTAGATTCTGGAATGTTGGTTAAAGTTTAGTTTGCCTAATTTCAATAGGAATATGAGTTATTCGTAGTTTCGTTTCGATTTTATGTGAATGCATATATCTTGTGTGCCTTTATTGAGTTTATTTCTCTTTTCATCGAACTTGCGAGGTATGAACCATTTACAGCTGTGTTACGCTGTCTATTCAAAAAATGAGTTAGTTTAGGAGGATTAATTCAAAGTATGGGCTAAGTTTTATTTGAATCATATCTTCAAAGACTTTCTCCTCTTCGGTTTCTTTTTTTAATATTTTAGTTTCCATAGTTTTCTTAATATCTTCATTTTTGTTTTGCGGGTTTTGTTGTCACTTCATACTATCGATCAATTTCTTGATTCTGTTTTATATGTATTTAAGTCCAAGTATGAGTTAGTTAATTAAATTCAGGATTGCTTCAGGTTCATTTGGGTTGTTTATGTCCTTTCCCTCTTTTAGTAACTATATGCATGAACTGATTTGGTTCATTGGTGCAACTTCTGTGCCTACCTATCTAACAAGTTAGTTAGTAAACTCGTTTAAGATAGTCTTATGTAAAATGACCAAAACAGGTTAACATGATTTCATAAGATCTAGCTTTTCTTTCAGCGATTGTTGATTTTTGTTCAGATTTTAATATATGTTAAGTTGGCCTGCTGTCTCTTGTTTTCCACCTCGTTACATAAGGTTATCATTCATCAATAATCATCTAATGGGCAGATTTGCCTTATCAAATAAGAATTAACAAATCTGCCTTGCATCCTTGTATCGTCTACTGCCCTTTCCCGAGACTGTCTGCAGAAACTTTCAAAAGATTTTTCTACTGGTTTCCTCTTTCATTTTATTTATAGATAGCATATGATACGTGAGAAACTCAAACGTGATTTGGCTTGAATGTGTTCTTTCTTCTAGATCCCTCGTATTAATTTCACCGCTAATGTGATGCCTTACCCGTGGTTGAATTGGCTACCGTGTGGTACATGTAGATGTCTCTGTTTGGTTTCTTTATATCCAGTCGCTACATTCCAATCCCTTTTCTTTGTTTCCTTTTTTTTTTATTCTCTCGAATGCGATGTGTTTATTATATGTATGTTCCTCTTGGAAGTAACATCTGAACCTGGCATGAGTCCTCTGTTTCCAGCCCCTTTAACCGAATGAATAACCTTGCTTCTGTCCAATAATTGTTCAGTTAGGGGCGGCTAAATAAATGTATTCAATTTTGATACATACAGAATGTCGCCATGATAGCTTTCTTCGTGTAAGCAAATTTAATACTCTAAATGGGCCTGTTGGATTCTTCTGTTTTTTTTCTGTTGGTTATTAATTGATTGTTATCTTGCATGCATTTTTAAGGTGTTTTCATGAAATACTTGCTTTGTGTGTGTGGGATTCTTTTTTCAGTTCCTTGATAAGGCTGCTGTTGTCAATATTTTTTATATGTTTATTTATTTTGAAGAAATGTGTTTTGTATATTTTCGCTTTACTAATCTCCTTTTCTTTCATTTTTTTTATGCATGACATCTCGCATACGAGTCCAAGCGACTCGTCATCTCCCGCATTTGGCGTTGGTCCGAAGCCCAACTGAATCCTCTCTTCGAGTCAGCCCCTCCGCAGCCAAACAAAAAATCTGGGCCAAAGCCCAATGAACAGTGAACAGGCCACAACAATCCATAAAATGACTGGGCCAAGGCCCAACAGTAGCCTGGTTACAGCAATCCGGAAATGGGCTGGGCCCATCTAAACCATTTTACTCTTCTATTTTTATTCTATTTTGTGCATTCAATTGTAATTGCATGACTAACATTTTACTTGTTTATTTGCTTAGATTAGGCGAGCCTTAGCAGAATTAGCGGGTTTGATTTTAGCCAAACGGGTAGGAAGAAACAATAATTAATTCCTTGGTTTCGTTTTCTTCTTTCATATTCAATTATTTATAGTGTCTAGGATATTTATCTATATCAAAGCCATTGAATTTCAAGGATGAAGCTATAAATATATATTTTGAATTAAGATCATGTTCTCATTCTTACTGTATTAGAAATTTCAAAACATCACGGATACGCAAAAATATAAATTCAAATATATTTTATGAACACATTTTCCAATCATGCATATTTCAGCTCAAATAATGCTAAATAAGAGTAAAAAAAAATGGAAAGAAATTCATGGCCCTTTTCATCAAATTTGAGAATATAAGTCTTGCATTATTACTACACCATCATATTCATACAATATCCCTTTCATCTAAAAATCACATTTTGTCAAATCATCTTTTAAAAGGCTATTATCCATAGGTAAATTACCCTATTTTCTACAAATCTTATTTTTCGAATAACATTACTATATTTCTCATTTAAAGCCTTAGCAATATTTTTGAGTCTCATTTAACATTTAGAATCTTCTTTTACGCAAATTATTATGTTTTCTACAAGTATTATTTTAAACAACACTATTACACTTTCATTTAAAACTTTAACAACATTTATAAGTCGTATTTCAAAATAGCATTAAAAGTACTCTTTTATACAAATTATTATTTTCTACAAGTTCTATTTTAAATGACATTCTTACATATCTATCTATAACTTTAGCCATACTTACAAAATTACTTTTTTTTTCTATAATACTATATTTACACTTAGCCTAATTAATTATAAGTCCGGTCGGTCAACCATTGTTAATGGGTCTTAGAGGATGCCTAATACCTTCCCTTTAGACTAATTGAACTCTTACCTAGAATCTTAAGTTTCGCAGACCTTAAACAAAGCTAACTTTAGAAAAATAACTTTAATAAACTTTAGGTGTCCTAATTCACCATAAATAATTAGGTGGTGACTCCTTAAAACAAACGATAAACAAAAACAGGAATCACCAATATGTTGTACTCTACTTTAACCCGGTTAAAATGGGGTATGACACTACGTATATTTAAATTCATCCAGGTCATAATTATATCGTGGGACGAGAATTACGAAAACTATATCGGAAATTGGATAAATTGTTACTATTATCATGTGGGCTGTTTGGGAAGTGATTTAAGAATGGATTTGATTCTATTTGGACATGTATTTTTTTGATATTGATGTTGACATTGGGATTGATATTTTGGTTAAATTGGAAACATGAGGATTATTAAGTTTTAAGGAAGATGCTACCCAAATATCGTTAGATTTCTAAGTAATTAAGGATTGGTTTGAAAGAGTATCCTAGTTTGATCATTGGCATATTTGGTATTGTTTGTAGATTGGCGAAGCCCGAGACCTAAGTTATGGTTAATTTGAGAAGCGGCAAGGTATGTAAAGTTAACCCTTCTTTCTTTTGGCATGATCTTTATGAAACAAACAGACGACGCATATGTATGATTTCAAAGAAGCTCCTATTCTTAGAGCCACTAGGATGGCTAATGTTCTTGACTCGCAGAAGCTATTTCATTATGTCTTGATACATGTATATGATTTCAAAAGTTCTATTTTGATATAATCTATAGTGATATTCGAAAGGTACTTGATATGACTATTGCCTTGATTTTCAAATGATAGGTCGTTTTGATTATTCTATCGAGTCTCAGATGTGTTTTAACTTGCATATGGTTTCTCACTACTCTGCTCGTGCATGCCTCAATATATCTTTCACTGAGTCCCGGGCCAGGACACGTTTTCGTGCACAGTTTCACTGCATTGTTCACCGAGTCCCTCACTAGAGGGCCGGGAAACGTTATATATATACATATATATATATATATATATATGATGATATGATGATGTGATGATATGGTGATGTGATTATGGCGCCACGGATGACTTTATTCACCGAGTCCCTCACTAGAGGGCCGGGACAGTGTCAAGTACAGTCTTGTTTATCGGTGTGTTGTGCACCACATCTATAAACAGGAAGCTACAGGACATTTAGGATGTTACCTTTCTTTCATATCTAAGATCGTGCGATAGAGCCCAGCCATAGGAAATGAAATTCCTTATACTAACCTTTGATTTCAGCTGAAGAACGACATTGACAGAAGGAAGCGACTGACGATATTGGGAGTTACAAAGTACACAGGTAAGTAACGGTGCGAAATAGGCATGTCCGATAAGGTAAGAATATTGAGATATGATTGAAATGTAAAGTTGAAGGATGAAAGAGAAGGTAGATGGAAAGGTATAACAGGACAGATCGTTAAAGGATCAGGTACGTCTCGAGGTACGATATGTGAGGTAAGTTCTGACACCTTTATACTTTTTACTGGAAATTGGGAGCCCTGTGTGGATATGATTCGATATGATATATGTGTATATATGTTGGCCCTGTGAGGCATTGTTGGTATTTCCTGCGTGCAGGTTTTGCGATAGTAAGAAGTACAGAGAAAACTCCGCCCAAATTTTCCCATAAATAGAAAAAGGAGAATGAGATATAAGTTCATAATATGTCTTGAAAGTCGATACCGATAGGGCAAAATTTATTATGTTGGATTAAAGCTTTAAGAGATACCCTCCATGTCATCCGTAAGAGGCACCATTGTTATTTGAAAATTTTTATTTCGAAGAAGCGTATATGAGCAGCAAATTCGCAGTTCATTTGGACGGACCAGAATATCTTCCAACCACATTTTGCCTTAGAAAAAGCTCATGTTGAAGGGAAAAAACGTCTAGCAATTAAGTTTCACTCTATTGGAAGAGTACAAAGCATACAACAAGTAGTTTGTGAACTAAATAGTTCGTTCATAACCCAAAAAAATTCTGAGGGTAAACTATGTGAGTTGCGATGGAAGTCTCGTGGTGCTTGTTGAATTCTAGTTCTTCTTGTGTGGTTTCGGAGGACGCTTCATGGTGACGTAACCTTGGAGTGGGAGTGTTCTCGTGTTCTTTGAGTTTATTAGTTTTAATCAACTAATTGGAGATGGAATTCGTGGAAGGAAAACTCAAACTTGTGAGCTGTCATGGATCATGTGTTCCACGTGTTATTGATGAAATGCTAGGATGATTCGGAAGGGCTTGTGATACTAAGGGATGATTTAGAAAAAGGTGGCAACTCGTAACAGAACATTTTATTGAGGTACCGAGTGAACCGATAAGTAGGGGTAAATTATGATGAGTTTAGAGTTAAAAGGAGCAGTAGTATGATTGAGACAAAAGTACGGAGGAGGAAGAGTTATGACAAATTATGAAGGTATTGATAAGACAGCATGTGAGATGTTAAGGGTAATATTGATCAAAAAGGGTGAAAGGTTAAGTACGCCTAGTCCACAGAGTGTAATTAAAACATAGTAAGAGTCGTGAATAAGATTAAGAAGTGTTACGTTATAGGATGGATTACGAACAGGATGCAATGTGAATACCATAAGGATTGTTATAGAAATGAGTAAAGCCTAGCGAGGAAGTAACTAAAGGATATGATGTGATCAGTGTGAAACGGAGAAGCAAATGTAGAACGAATAAGAAAGAACTTATAAGGTCCTACAGGGAAAGCTCTGAATAGAGATCAAGTAATAACGAAAGTGGAAGCGAGCTTAGGAAGAGAAGGAGTTAATAGAAGGAAGAAGATAAGAAGAAAGCGAGTGGGATTACAGTGTAGCGATGTGTTATGACGTGTATAGCTAAGAAAACGAGTAATACAAGTGACAGAATTGTGAAAGACCAACCTAAAGGAAGATGAGCTACAAGACAGAATGAATGCCAGAAATGACTGGGATGATAAGAACAAATAGAGATGAACAGAATATGTTTTAAAAACGAGAAAGGGGTTATGTAGAAGTAGTGGTTACCGAAGGATACAGGAGTAGCATGAAATTCTCCGTGCATAAAATAAAAGATGGACGTAGACTAGAGAGATGAAGGGACTACTAAAGAAAGCACCCAAGATAGACGAAATTAATTGAGTACGAGTATAAAATAAAACCCGAAAATATATAGCTATGGACTTAAAGGTGCAGTAAGACGAGAAGGTGATAAGATAAGACCACTATTAAGACGAATTTGATATGCTTTTGAGTAAGTTAGAAGTTAGTGTTGGGTATACAACAAGGGTGAAAGAGCATGAGGCATAAAGGAGTACTGCGTGTATGTGACTTCACCTCGGAAATAGAGAAATCCTTAAAGGACAAGGATTGTGGATTTGCGAAACAACTGATGTATTGTGAATTTATTAGAAGAAACAGATGATATCCGTTGGGATAAAGATAGTGTTATAAGAAAGCTTGGGACACTTATCATCAGAATATAAGTGCTACTTAATTGAGAATTTGAAACGACTATAAGCACTAGCAAATTACTGATCGGAATAAATGGAATGTGGCTTTGGTTAAGGTTTCGTACGTGGGGAATCAAAGTTATAAATGATAAAGAAAAAACATCGATATGGTATAAGTACAACCCCAAAGAGGGGAAGCGGGTGAAAGCAAAGTAAGTATAAATGGAAACAATTGACACTGAAATATATTTGATATAGATGCTTAAATTTCAATTGAGATCCCTTGCTGAAACAAGTTAGTAAGATCTGAAAGCCAGCAATAAATGGGTAGAAGTTAGGATGGTATTTGAGACAGTGCTGAGAATCATTTGTAAAGGTCTTGAATGATATGACATTAGAAAGTGGATGTTTATAAAAAGAAAGGATACTACAAGAGAATGGTAACGAGTGACTTAAGAGATATTATAAGGGATAGCTACGCTATACTGGGTTAAAGGCTAAGATTTGGCAATAGAGTCGTGTGCTAATGATATTGTGACTTATAAGTAGCAAAGGGGAAGGGACAGAAAAATCTCCTACAGTAGGATATGAGAAAATTAAAGGGTGAATAAAGGAAGGAAAAGGAGTATGATAAGAAACGACATGACATAATGTGCCTAAAGTGTTATGAGTTGGATTAAGGGAAATTGTGAAATGGTTTAAACGAAACGATCAGAACGAGTTGGTTACTAAAAGACAGTGAATTTAAAGAGAACGAACAAAAGGATGGACACCGTAAGTTTGGGTTGTAACAGAAGGATTAGTTATGAACTATATTACTAAAAAGGGCTAATGCGTAAGGGTCTCAATGAATTGTGGGAAAGAACACTATGACAAGGCATCTATCCTATGGTAAGATGATTGTAGACATTGGACAACGAAGGGAAATTGACCTTCGACATTATGAGGTGATACGACAAGTATAGGCGTAAGAATGAAGGTAAGAGGTATGGACCGAAGGACAAAAGAGGGACGGAAAGTTCAAGATAGCACTTCGTAAAGTGAAACAAATTTGAAAAAAAAAATGGGCATATGACAGAAGAGAGATATTACCTCAATATGATGATAGGGGAGCTATAGGAAAAATTACCTATATAAGTGTTCACTCAAGATGTGATGCGAGTATTTACCTTAAAAGAGCGCTTCGGGATTAATTATGGGACATGATTAACATGGGATTTAAAATCCCTTGAGATCATCATGTATTTTAACCTTTGACCAGATATAGGTGAAACGAGAAGAGACACCCGAAGAAGATTCTAAAGATAAGAAGAAGGTTCCTGATTATTACGTAATCGCGAAAGGTTAAAAGATGACATGGTATCAGTGTAACAAATGATTTATGTGGTTGATTTAATAATGCGGGTATAGCATTAATGACTATACAAATAAGGTTATGGGAAGAAGTAACGATGAGGACGAAAGCTGTCTAGGCTAAATGAGCAAGAGAAAAGACCGACGGGTTCAAATATCAAGGAGGATCATATCCGGAGAGTAACTCACTTATATCTCTTGGAAGCATATTCCTGAGGTGTCAAGGGAATATTGCAACCAAGAGTCATTACTAAAAAAGAAACTCGTGTTCAACTATTCAAAGGAAAAATTATAGATAATGCATGTCAGAGGATTAAAATGATGACTCCAACAAGAAGGTACGTTGGGGGCTATGCGACCTAAATAAAGAGTGGAAGTGGACCTATAAGGACTAGAAGAGCGAACAAGAGGAACCAAATGCATTGGTAAACTTGCCCAAAGGAAAGACAGCTCCTATTTTACAGCGTTACTGGAAAGGTGACTCCAAAACAAGAAGAAAATTCGACCTAAGCTTCAATTGTAGATGGATATAGTAAGTTGCAGTCAATTACGAAAGTAGCTGAATTATGACCACTTTCTTTGGAAATTCAATATTAACAGATGACAAGTGGAAAATGGCATTAGGATAAGTAAAGAGAGGCACAACATGATAAATGAGTCAAGTTACAATTGATTCGTTATGAGATCACCATAACCAGTATACTTATACAAGACTAGTCTAACATTCGAGGACGAATGTTCTAAAGGGGGGAAGGATGTTACATCCCGTGTTTTCATGCGTTGGAAAGTGTGCGAGTTAAATGACATTAGTAACGGAAGTGAGGTTATCCCTCAATCTCATAGGTGGTTAGAGTGATGGTACAGATGCATTCGAAGGGTTAGAAGTCAAATGAATCGGATAAAATAAGTTTCGTCAAGGTTTAAAATTTATTTCAGTGAAATATGGTCCAAGCTATGATATTCCGTATTTTTGGACTAGGGAAGTGAACCGTCCAACATGAGGAAATTTATCCGAGTCCGGAGAATTTGGTTATATTCAAGCATGAAAATCAAGAACTTGGCATATGTGAGGAACGAAGTCCACAAATAATTTGGGCCTTAACAAGTGTGACGACGGTGATTGAAAATTATATTTTATGTGTGGAAAATGAAGGGGTATGGACTAGTGCTATGTCACATGATCATGACAATGAGTATATGAAGTGTATTAAAAATAATTTCTACTTAAGTGAGTTGAGAACAAGAAAATAATTATGTGTGTGATTGGTTAAAAGTGGAATAAAATTTGAGAGATATGGATTATTGAATAAAGATTAATGGCCACATGTCACCATGGTAGCAAGACACTAAGTAACCTTCAAATAGTGACATGTATAAGCTTACATGTCATGATGTGCAAGTGGTGGCAAAAGGGAGTGGACCCCGCTGCCCACTTAGTAGTCAATAACTACAATTATCACTTAGAAAAAAATTTCACATGTTCCAGCAACGTTTTTGCTAGTGTAGAGACATAAATATATGTTCATTCTTGTCAACTTAAATCGTGAAAGTTCACTTATAAAAGATGAAGGCAGCAGCCAATTTATATAGTTGCATCGTGAATTTAAGGATATGGGCAGAAAAGTACTAGTACATTCAGTGTTTGGAAGTTTAAGCAACGACGCTATTCGATTTTTACGGGTTTTGCACGTCGCTTCAATCTCGTTGTTCCGTCTTATCGTGTTGTTGAATTCGGGCTTTCTTCGAAGTGAAGTAAGGAGGAAGAAGATTATTTCATGGCATATAAGGTAATAATTCTCCTCTCCTACGTATATTTAAATTCATCCAGGTCATTATTATATCGTGGGACGAGAAGTACGAAAACTATATCGGAAATTGGATAAATTGTTACTATTATCATGTGGGCTGTTTGGGAAGTGATTTAAGAATGGATTTGATTCTATTTGGACATGTATTTGTTGATATTGATGTTGGTATTGGGATTGATATTTTGGTTAAATTGGAATCATGAGGATTATTAAGTTTTAAGGAAGATGCTACCCAAATATCGTTAGATTTCTAAGTAATTAAGGATTGGTTTGAAAGAGTATCCTAATTTGATAATTGGCAAATTTGGTATTGTTTGTAGATTGGCGAAGCCCGAGACCTAAGTTATGGTTAATTTGAGAAGCGGCAAGGTATGTAAAGTTAACCCTTCTTTCTTTTGGCATGATCTTTATGAAACAAACAGACGACGCATATGTATGATTTCAAAGAAGCTCTTATTCTTAGAGCCACTAGGATGGCTAATGTTCTTGACTCCCAGAAGCTATTTCATTATGTTTTGATACGTGTATATGATTCCAAAAGTTCTATTTTGAGATAATCTATAGTGATATTCGAAAGGTACTTGATATGACTATTGCCTTGATTTTCAAATGATAGCTCGTTTTGATTATTCTATCGAGTCTCAAATGTGTTTTAACTTGCATATAGTTTCTCACTACTCTGCTCGTGCATGCCTCAATATATATTTCACTGAGTCCCAGGCCAGGACACGTTTTCGTGCACAGTTTCACTGCATTGTTCACCGAGTCCCTCACTAGAGGGCCGGGACACGTTATATATATGATGATATGATTATGTCACCGAGTCCCATAATGGGCCGAGTATG
The DNA here is from genome assembly GCF_019175385.1 of Lycium barbarum. Lineage (NCBI taxonomy): Eukaryota > Viridiplantae > Streptophyta > Magnoliopsida > Solanales > Solanaceae > Lycium > Lycium barbarum. The sequence goes on along the minus strand of NC_083343.1, from coordinate 113,079,576 downwards.
ATATATGATATTAACATGCATGATTTATGTTTCAAAAGGCAAGTGTTTTGGTATTCTGGATGTTATCCTTGTCTCCTGCACTCCCTATTTCAGTTATGATCCTCTTTACTGTATTTCATGTTGTACATACTCAGTACATATCTCATACTGACCCCCTTTCTTCGGGGGACTGCGTTTCATGCCCGCAGGTACAGATAGTCGGTTTGGTGACGCTTCAGCATAGGACTCCTACTCAGCTGTCTAGGAGAGCTCCGTTGTTCCAGAGTTTAGACTTTGGGTACAGATCTTATGATGTATATATATATATATATGTTTGTCCAGGGGTACGACGGGGCCCTGTCCCGTCATATTTCACTATTAGTACTCTTAGAGGTCTGTAGACATATGTGTGGGTTGTGTATAAGTTCTGTTCAGCTGTGTCTATACGATGTGTTATGATATGATGTCCGTCTGTAGTGGCAACCTTGTCGGCTTGCATATGACATGATGTTGATGTGTAGTGGCAGCCTTGTCGGCTTGCGTATCATTTTATGATTTGATCAGTTGTGACTCCTCAGGAGACAGTTTATCTGAGTATACATATATGATGACGTTATGAACAGTTGGAGTTCTTTTGCAAGTTTCCATATTATTCATAGATTCAGTTTGATTATATTTTAACAGGTTCGTATACGGGTGTCCAGTTCGGGCACTAGTCATGGCCCACGGGGTTGGGTCGTGACATTTAACTTCCATCACAACGGGACACGGGTTGGGATGTGGAATTATATCTCTTCACAAACGGTTTTGGGGATGTGGACATAAACGTGGATATACATTTCTATATTAGAAATTGTGAAAGCGGACATGGATTTATATTTCAGTATCGTGGATTATGTGGACATGGATTTATTTTCTGCGTTGTGGATATTGTGGACGTAGACGTAGATATATCTTTCTGCATTATGAACATTGTGGACGTGGACGTGTATTTATCTTTCTTGCATTATAAATTTTGTGAAATTGGATGTGGATTTACATTTTCGCACTAATGACTTCGTGGATGTGGATGTGGACGTGGAAGTGGATTTATATTTTTGCATTATAAAGTTCCTGGAACTGGACGTGGATTTATGTTTTTGCACTGTGGATTTTGGGCATGGACGTGGATCCAAATTTTTGCACAGTGGATTTTGTGGACGTGGATTTAAATTTCTGCACAGTGGATTTTGTGGACGTGGATTTATATTTTTGTACCGTGGAATATGGACGTGGACGTGGATTTATATTTGCGCATCGTAGATTTTTGTGGATGTGGATGTGGACGCGAATTCCTTTTTCTACATCATGAGTTTTATGACGTGGGCATGAATTTTGTGGACAAGGGCGTGGATTAATATTTATGCACTATGGATTGTGTACATATGGACTCGAATGTGGTCATAAATTAGCTCGCCATAAAAGTGGACGTCATCATTGTTTAGCTTTCTTTAAAAACAGACGTGGATGTGGATTTAGCTTTCCTTAAAGTGGATATCGATATCGACTTAATTCTTCTTCAAGTTGAAACCATAAATTCGATTCATCTCCAAAGTATGATGTGGATTCAACTTCTGAAACACGGGTTACAAGTGTAAACTTCTTCAACCCCGTCTTATTTACATATATTTCTTTATCACTAACAATTGTTTTTAGCTTGTGGTTTCTTTGAAATGACAAGATTAAAGTTGGCATCGCACATCAACTCATGGATCATAATCTTAAGCAATAAACTGGGGCAATTGCTGAAAGTTGAGTTAAGCTCGTCAGCAAGACGTCAAAGATCTACTCCCTCACTACATTTCTACAAATCCGTGGATATGTAGGTATTTCAAACTCTTTCAAGTTCGGTCATGTCTTTTTCTCTGAATTCTTAATCGCCTAACCCAGTCTCTCCATAATTCGACAGTGGGACAATTTTTCAAATCGACAACACCATATCTACCTGATTCTTATAGAACTCGAAATAATGTAGGCGACTTGAAACGAAGATTAACCATAACTTTTTTTTAACTTCCTTTTTTACCCCATAACCTTTCCAGAACCTTCTATCACATAACCTTTTCAACATCTGTGTCTCCAATTCTTTCAAGTCCGTACATGCTGATCGGGACAAAATTGGCTACTACATCAACTTCTTTGTCCGAAAACTCTTACATCATTTCCGGTTAAAGAGGGACAAGTTGTTGACACTCAATTGTGTCCCACTTTTCCTCTAAATAATTTCTTTACTCTTCCTAGTCATTAATAATCAATTTTTACTTATTAGTGTAATTATTTCCATTTCTAATACAGCTACTATATTGGTAGTACTATTATTACTATTACTATTATAATCGTATGTTGTTATCATTCTTGCGTATTAGTAGTAACTATAATAATAGTCACTACGCTAATTACTACCGGTATAGTTCATATTAGTAGTATTATTATTTGATAGTATTTCTATACGTATATTATCTAGTTTATAATATTCATAATTTTATTTTGGCTATATATATATGTTATAATCATAACATGTTTAAGTTATTAAGATGATAAAGCCCAAAGAAATTATTTTGAGGTAAGAAAAGGTCATCTTTCTTACAGCCCAAAACCATGTCTTATTAGACACCAGAATCAGCCCAATTGACCCATTTCTTTTTCTTTTCCCCCAAAATAACACAACAGCCCAAAGTACCTTTCAAAATAGTCTTATACATTTAGTATAGTTTTCCAAAGTAGGGTTTCAAACCCTTTTGATTCTATCCAGCAGCCACTCCTACCCCTTTCCCTTCTTGGGTTAACTCCAAGGCGTGTTCATACCTAAATCAGAATGGTTTCACCATTTTCAGAAAAATCATTCTCTCTCACCTCTGCCATAAGATTTGCTCAAGCTAAAAGCCAATATTTTTATTTTTATTTTGAAGAAATCTACACTTTTCAGAGATAGGACTCTTTTTTTTCAAACGGATCTTTCAGAGTCAAAGCCTCGCCCGTGACCTTCTTTATTGTATTCAAATTTCAAATCTGAAAACCCTAATTTTTGCCTATAAATATCTCTTTATGTTTCAGCCGAAAAGGGGGTTTTTAGAACAAAAAAAATCTCTCAACTCTTGTCTATCTACTTTAATTATTTATAAGTTTTAATCCTTATTTTATTGGGGAAGTGGTAGTGGATCTAAGACCTCATAGCCTTGTTCATTGCTCCCGTGGAAGGTAATAATCCGACACCATTCTTTTACTTCTTCTCATGTTAATATCGTTGTTTTTGTTCAGAAAATCATGTCATAGATCTATTCATTTTTTGATAGTCCAAAAAACAAAATCTGCTGCGTTAGTTATACTATTTTTATGATACGTTTTACTTACGTTTGGCTTTCTTCTTCCCTACTAAAATCGTTCTCGAAATCTTAGGATTTAATTTCGTGTTCTTAATATGGTAGAAATTAATATGTTCAAGGCCATCTCCTCTCACATTAAATACGGATGCATTTTTATTTTTTTATTTTTTTGTTTGAAGATATTTTTTTAAAATATTATCTCTACAAATACGTATCAGTACTCTACTTAATTTGTAAACAATGTTGTTAGTTGAATATTTGCACGTGAGTTAGATGATAGCCGAGTCTTGTATTTTTGTTTCTATCATTTTTGTTTAAATATCATGATATTAGGAGTTTGTTTTAATATAGATATCCAAATGAGGTCCTGCTTGGGTGATTATTTTATTTTATTATTATTATTATTTTATTTTTTTTACTTGAGGTTTATTATCAAGAAGTATTATTTATTCCAATAAATGTCAAGCCTAGATCTACGTAAACTATGACTAATATGTATAAGTTCGTTATATTATGTAGCTTTGAATGTCAAGTTAAAATACTAAATCTAGCCTAATGAATATTTGAGATGCTTCTCTGTTGACCTTTGACTTTATTTAAACATAAAATATGATTCCATGCTTAATGTTTACTGTAAATCGTATTTTTTTTAAATTTGTCATAGTAGGCATTATGGCTTATAGGTCATGTATCCCTGGTAGATGCAAAAATTATTAGAAATCAAGACTTTCAAATTCTTTTCTACATTTTAAATCATATTTATGTGTGAAAACCATTAAGAGTAGTATGTGTTGCTGAAATATTTAAATGATCTTAACGTTTGCTTCTTCTCACACCTATACTCATGGCTAGTATATAGATGTGGTAGTTAAAAATTCATATTAGTTCAAATTTGCCTTTTTTTGCAGTTTTTCTTATATTTTAGAATTGAATCATTTCTCTAATTCCTCTTCTTCTTCCATTCTTTTTCTTTGTCTCTTTACATGTACACATTGGAGCATATGGAGTCCTAGACGAACTCCCATTTCAGCCCATGATTGAATTGGGACGTTACTGTATCCCTCCCACACTTCGACGTTCAGCATATCGGATCAAAGTTTCAATCTTTAGAAATATTTAGTTACTTGTGATTTACCTTTTTGGGTGAATTATTAATTCTGCTTCAATTTCCTCACATCTTGTATTAGCTACTTTGTTTTGCCTATGCTTGTTTGGTTACTTAAGAGAATTAGCCGTAGAACATTCGAACCATTTAGAGGCGTAATTGGGACATTATATTAGTAAGTCTTAAAAATAAAATGTTTTCTTTAGAAATCACAATCTGGTTTGCTTTACGTGGTGTTTCAAATTCTTCATGAGCCAAAAGACGTATGTATTCTTTTCAAAATTTTAAATTCTAAAAAAATATATTTTCCAAAAGGATGTTAAAATTAACTCTTTTTGCATGCAAATTGATTTGTTGTAAAAAAAAAAATGATTTTCCTTAACAGTGATATACTTAATTACGTGGTTCATTTTTATGTCAATTTTTATTAGTCACTTTGCCTTATTTTAACTACTTTTAAATAATCTTAAGTCCGGTCGGTTAACCGTTTTAATACGGATCTTAAAGGGTGCTTAACACCTTCCCTTTAGATTAATTGAACCCTTACCTAGAATATTAAGTTTAGTGGACTTTAAACGGAGTTAATATTAAGTAATTAATAGGTGTCCTAATTCACCTCCAAATTAATTAGGTGGCGACTTCTTAAATTAGTTAATTAATTCAGGAGTCACCAATATGTTGTACTCTAATTTAACCCGGTTAAAATGGGGTATAACACTATTGTATAATAGTGTAGAAGTGTGTATAAACATCTCTTATACATAATTATACACAGTAGCGGACCTAGAAATTTGAACAAGGGGGGTTCAATCAGCGAAAAAATTATAGCAATAGTAGATATAACAGTGATCTTAGACACGATAAATAAGCATTGTTAAGACACTAATTGTGCTTCTGATTTCCATTCTAGTAATCATACTTGACTTACAATGTGGTCTAACACCAATATAGCTTTGAGGTTATGCCTATATTATTAACAAACAACAAAGCGACAAAAATATGCACCACTTTTCAAAAAAAAAAAAAGAAAAATGCATTTTACAAGTTATAAACTTTTTAAATCAAATTATTAGTTTAAATAGTTTTACAATGCATATATTCTCTAAATACATAATAATTTAATAAACCATGTATATAATATCCTTTTGAAAATTTCTCATTAAATTCTAACATGTTTAAAAATTCATTTAAGTTTCAGTCATTGTGCATCTTCAATTTTTTATATTTTACTTTAATAATTCAATTATGAGATTTATAATTTAATATTAATAATCATAAAATTTAATAACTTAAAGCACAAAATTAAAATAATAATAACGAATATAACCTAACATTGTTTTAACAAAAACAGCCTATGAGTCTAACGAAACACAATAAATAAATAAAGATTCTCAACTTATTAGATTCACAAATAAAATATGAATTACTAATTCTATAATTATAATAACAAACCCTAAGTAAGGTAATGGAAAACAAGTATATCAAAAGTAATGTCGCAAATAGAGATTGAGTTGATTAATAAAAAATAAAAAAAACTCCATCTAAAAAACTTGTGTTAAAAGGCAATCTTGAACACGCAACCAGTACCTCAGGAGGAGTTTGAAACCACTTCGACCGCTGCGCTGCAATTTCCACTTGTTTCAGGGAGTTCATTTATTTTACATATTTGCAATGTTTTGTTTTATCAGCCAAACTAACACATGAAAAATAGTGTAGTATTTTTTTTTTCCCGGACAAGTGGGTTCAGCTGAACCCTCTTGCAACAAGGTGGGTCCGCTCCTGATTATACACTACAAGATCAATACATTATCTACTATAAGTGTGCAATATTGTATATCGTGTGTATGACATTGTTGCAAAAAAAAAAAAATTGACTATACGAATATAAATTTAAAATTTAAAATATGACTATGTGAATGTAATATCCTATGTAAGAATGTATATTATTTAAAATATACCAATAATAAGTCAACATCAGCCAAAAGTCATAACATAAGTCAAACGTCATAAGTTGAGATTAACTTATATATGACTTTTGGTTTATACGCGTTTTGGCCTGATCAAGTTATTATTAGTGTATTATCACTAATTTTTGTAATTCTCAAACTATATATATATATATATATATATTTCCAAAATAATATCGCTAACTTCTTCTACACTTGATTTCCACCTTCATCCTTTTTCATGTAAAATACTTTTAATTTTATATAAGAGTGTCTTGTAACTTTAAGAGCATTTCAGTTATTAAATGCAACATTTTTAATCCAAACATATCAATGCTCATAATATCGATTTCAACACTTAATTTTTTATTTTTTTGACACTTGATACGTGTCAACTATTTTTAATCAGCAAGCATAGTAATGTGAGAGAAAACAAGAAAACATAGGTTAGGATTCGGGGAGTGTAAACTGCACATTAGAAAAATGAATTAATTAGCTAAACTAAAATTAAAAATGAATGTACATACATCTGGGGCAAAATTGTCAAAACATCTAAATATCTAGCCATAAGTCTCTTCTCTTGTGTCTTTCCAATTTTATCGGATGTTCCCGAAGAAACTAATCTTTAAGGATTATAATCTGCGTTTAATTAAACCGCATATTGTCACAAGAGCCACGATAAACGAGCAATCTACATAAGGTTCCACTTCCAGAGTTAGCACATCATCACCATAGCCAAATCCTTTTGATGACTGCTTTTGTTTAACCTGTAATATACCAAATTAAATAAAACAAAAAAGTTAATTAGTGCAATCCTTTTTAATACTAATCATACATACTCAAAATGAAATGAACTTTCTAAATCAAAGGATATTCTATGGATGAAGTCTAAAGGACTAACCTGTGCAACAAGTTGACCAGCACTATTTGAGACTCTAAATGATGACTTTTTGTCAGTTTGTTGAATCCTGTAGCAGCTTCCTACAGTTTCTTCACACCCCAAATTTACATTACAAATAACATCTCGTCTTGAAAACTTCCAACTCCTTCTCACTTGAAACCATGGTTTCCCTTTAAATCCAGCACTTAAATATCCACTCCATCGACCAAAAAGTCTAAGTTTCTGGGGAATAACATAAAACAAAGTTCAATTTCCATATATTATGGATATCACAACAATAGAGTAATAAATTAAAAATAAATTCAATTCAGATTAGAGTCCTGGGAATGTAGAGCTTTTGCTAGGAGAGTTTTATCCCAAAATGAAATTTTGCGACACAAATCTGTTAAGAAATGAACCTTGAGCTAATTACTCAACCTCAAAATAAAGCTTGCTAATGATGTGAGGATTGTCCAAGTACATATAAGATGCAAATAATTCACCTCCCTAAAGATGTGGGAATTTAACACTCACCCGCTTAGGACGAGACCTTTAGAGGTCGTTTGGTAACTAGTTAGAGTTATGCAGGTATTAGTGATACATGGATTAGTTGTGAGGGAATTTATTTATTATTTTATGCAGGTTTAATAGTTATTCATGTATTAGCTATTCACCTTTTGCCCTGCAAAAAACAATACATAGATTCCATCATAACTTATACATAAGTTAGTTATGCAGGTTTCTAAATTGCAAATCAAATATTGTACTAATTTTATATATGAGTAACACACCTCATAACTAGCTACCAAACACACAATATTACTTATGCAGGATTTACTCCTAACCAGCTACCAAACGACCCTCAGAGCTTGCAAGAATAAGACGGGGGCCCCACATTGAGTAAATTATGAATTGAGATGAATTTGACTCTATACCATGGTAAGAATTAGATGTCAAGTTTAGCTCAACCCTTAAAGATAGTGCATGAGTTGATAAGGCTTGCCGAAAACCATATATGACGAGACATAAATTCACATCCCTACCGATGTGGGAACTCAAGAGATTCTGTTTAATAGTTACCTAAAACACGTGTATATCGGATACCCGGCGAGAAACAAAAAAAATAAACTTAAAGTTTTTCATTCTTACCTCTTTTTTAATGGAGAAGAGAACTTTTCCAAAAAGATCCATGAGAAAGACTTCATTGCTATTTTTTTCTTGGTAGTTGTCAACTCTAAAAACAATTTCACCTTTAGAATTAAATACAGTACATCCATTGCCATGGAACACTAGGGATTTCATCCATATAGTAAACGTTTCTCTTGTGGACATCATATAAGGAGAGGAAAACGAAGGAGAAGAGTTATGTAGTGTTTCTGGATAAATTTTGGCCATAGAAATTAGTCTTAATAATTTAAGGAGCTTTCAAGACTTGTTTCCACCAAAGTATACAATGAATGAGAGAAATTAAAAGGGGTTTATATAATATATGCTGAAGTTAAAGAAGCCCATACAAAAAGATAACCGAAGAAACCAACATGAAAGAAACATTATCCTTTGAAGCAAAAGTATAAAAAAAAAAAAAAAAAAAAAAAGGTTGAAACTTTGACTTGGAACACATTTTTTGCACTTTTATTTCCATATTGTGCGGCAGTCTGTATGAGAAATAATAAAGTAGAGATTACACTATTTGGTATGTGATGTATGCAAGTGGGGAGGTTGTTGAGAACCTCTTACCAAAAAAAGTAAGAATTGAACTTTCTTTTCATTCTTTTCTCTTGGAAAATTATAACGAAAGGAAAACTAAAGAATTTTTAATGCTGTCGTAAATAGAAATGTGTGAACTTCTAAGTGGCGGGCCCATGACCAAGATTCAATTGAGAGGATGGAACCCAAGTTTTAATTTTTCAGAAAAATCACTCCATAGCTAAATACTCAAACTGAATAAGACTATATTACTAAAACTATAGAACATCGTCTCATGGCTTATCTCTGACACCTCCACGCTCGTTTGTCAAACTATAGGCTCTTAAACCGTTGTTCTATGTCAGCTCAAAGAAATTTATAATAACTTAAATTTATAATAACTTGTGATATTGTCTGATTTGGGTCGAGCCCTCATGTTTTATCCAAAAAGGTCCTATATCATCATTCAAATATATATATATGCCTATACCTTGTATCTAGCTAGCTTTAATTTCTTTTCTTTTCATCTATCAATATGGGAATTTTTTTTCACATCCAACATTAACCTTAAATCAACGAACGCACTTGACTTGAATTTATATCATCGTAAAATAAGAAAAGAAAAAAAATGATAATTCTACAATTTGAAAATAATGACATAAAATGAACTGAATTAATTATACGATAGATCTTTTAACTATTACATTATAGGTTGGGAATTAGGTGAAAATTTTAAATATGTACGTTACTTGCAAAATGTAGGGCAATGGGTAAGGTGATAAAAAGTTTCATTTCGTTATTTGATTTAGAAAAGAACAGCTTTATTTTTTTTAAACAACCACTACTATAAAAGTTCTTTTAAAATATATTGTGTGCCAAAGGTGGCCTTAAATTTCTGATCTGCCTTTGGGATAATTTTCGTTCTCCGTAACATGTAAATATTCTTTTAGTTTACCAAAGAGGGCTAGCTGATTGAATAAAATATGACAAATCAGAAGTACCTTTTTATGTTAAAACTCCTATTTCTTTATGAAATTTGTTCATTCGTTGTCCCACCTGCCCTACCGTGATTTTCTTAAATAAATTATAGAGGGAGGTAGGGAAAATTAACCGAAATATTCTAACTCAAAAGAGAAAGCAATAGAAGACTTTCATATAAACATATGCCAAACTAAATGAAAAAAAAAAAAAGGTTATGTTGATGTCATTGGGAAGTATTATCACTTAGTATTATTTTAGTTGACATAATCGTTTAATTATTTAATTGATTGCATCATTTGCATGCTTATCACTTGAGGATGAATTATTAGGCTTAATTAGGACTGATAGTGACCAACTATATTTATACTATTGTGCGGGGAAGAGGGAGGTGCTATTGTGATATGAAAATAAGTAACATATGTGCATATAAAAAATGTTTGTACATGTCATTCTTTTTTTTATATGTACTAAAAGGCAAAAGCTATACTACAAAGAGGGATCTATGTCTCAATTGGGAATATATAGCTAGATCGAGTTCGGTTTGATAATGATGATGAGTATTTATTAATCTAACATATATATCTCTGAAATTTGATATATGTTTCAAGAACCATTTTGACTTTCATTTTACATAATATCATTAAGTCAACGAAATTGAGCAAGATAGGTGCCTTGAAGTTTTCCTATAGGTACTCAAAGCACGTATTTGGCATATGCAGTCGTCAAAAAAGAGATGGAAAATTAACGTCCGGAGTCTTGTTTTGTCACAATATTACTGGATGCATTATATATATATATATATATATATATATATATATATATATATATATATATATATATATATATATATATATATATATATATATATATATTGAGGAAGCTAGTAATCTTCTATGAGTTACAGTATTAAGAAAATAAAATAATGCAATTAATTAGTATGTGGAATGACTTGATCACATTAGCATAATTATGGCCTTGAAAAATGAAAAGAATACAAGTGCATGATTGTACTATATATTCCTCAGAATTACTAAACGTGGCATTTTGCGAACTGCCGTTACTGTTATCGCAACTATAGAAAAGATTATCCAGTCCATAATGTATGTGCCATGACTTGTATAGTAAGACAGAAAGCTGAAAATTTTGTAAGCACGGATAAGACTATATTAGATGTAGTGCTAGTTGACGTATCATGTATGCACACTAGTTTTAACAGATTTGTGCTAGACGGTCCACTTGCAATAATTTTTGCTGATTCATCAACCAAGATTAATTAGGTACAAATCCACCTTAGCCTAGAGTTAATTTCTTAATTCTTACTAAAGATTGAAATCACGTGTTTATTTAAAGGCCATCGTTGAAGAAACTACGTACGGTTGTCCTTTAGTTAGGTCCGCGTGTGGCATGCATGCACGCATGTTCCACGCATGTTCAATTCAACGGCGGAGCCGATCTATATATAATATAAAGCTAGACATAGACAATTCTATGTGACACCTCTCTATGACCTCCATTGACATTTATCTTTTTTCTCATTTTTTTGGTATTTTGTTGAGGTTTCTCCTCATTTTATTTAATTATTCAATTTATAAAACCTATCAACTTTCGGTTCACAAAGAGTCACTGCTAATTACATTTAGCCTTCCCAGAAGTAAAAGTTATATGCGTTAATTATTTGAACTGCTCAATTTTCATATTACCTCCATGAAGTATGAGAATATTTAATTCCTTATGATCACAATAAAAAAAAAATACAAAAATACAACGGGTGCAATTATTATAAAATAATGGTAGCAGTATAAAGAACATAATTAACCGAGAATTATTTTTTTTGGCTTGGAATTGGATACGCAAAAGCTACTGTCAAAGCGTCATACATAGCTAATTATTTTCGTTTTATGAATTTTTGTTTCCTTTTGTCTTTTTGTAGATATTTGTTTATGGAATTTAGCTAACAGGTAATTGTGCATTGCAATTGTTTTAGTGTGATCTTATGTAACTTTTTTTTATTTTACATAATATACAATATCAAGTGTTTATCCCATTTCTCTTCTATTGGTCTCTTCTCTACAAATTGAAAATTGCTATTTATATGATTATAATGAGTTCATCAAATCAAAGAACTTGCTTGTGATTAGACCTACCGTGATACAAACAATGGAACAAAGGATAATAAGGAATCCTTGACGGCTAAATTTCTATTGCTTACAACGGTTGAACAAATTTTATGTGGAATTTTATAGACCGGAGTAACCTACACTAAGGTATGGTTAACATCCTATTCTTTGCCTCTCTTTTTTTCAACGTAAAAGCAAATTCTTATTTTACTTTTGATTTTAGATTCCGATATATATATATATATATATAATAAATTTTATTTTTTATATTCCATACAGGCGTGCATCTTTAAAAAAAATGCTGAAGATGAAATGTCAAGTAATGAGACAACCATCGTAGTAATCGTAAGAAGAATGTTGAAGATGAAGTGCCAAATAATGAGACAAAGATGGAAGTAAACCTTTTTTCTTTTTCCAAAGTTAAAGCCTATTTTTCCTCCATGGGTAAAACATATTTTAGCACTTTCATTGTCTTTGATCTTATCATCTCTAGGTTTATTTGTTGTATAAGTTGAAGTAGCTATGATTTTGTTCAAAAAAATACTCAGATAAGATTTTAATATCAATATTTTGATATGTATCTATTTAGGAATGATTGGTCATAGATTATTTTTTTGGTGGGCGATTGACCGTAGATTTATCATTCTTATAAAAAATATTTTTCTGTATGTTCTTCCCTTCGCCTCTATTTATTCTCTTTAATGAATTTTCTTGTCATTTTGAAAAGAGATATGGAATATCAACAAGCAACAAATGAACTAGGTAAGTCTGCAAGCACTTTCATCTTAAAAAATGCCATGCAAACATTTTTATGTGCATGATAAAAAGATTAATATACTTATTTCAGTTGTTTATAAAAGGTTTTTAAAAATAAAAAAAAATCGCTTCTCACAATTCGCAGAAGTAACAAAATTGATCGATCTTTTCATTTCCACAACTTATTAACATCAACAACATTAGTTTTTGTACTGTGAGATCACAATATTTTTATCTTTGGTGATAAGATGATCTACTTATCATAATTGGTATCATGCGGCTTCAAGCGAAATCAGAAATATTGGTGTTTGAATTTGATTACAGAAAACAATATTTCATATTACATGTTTTATATGTAATTGTCCTTTTTTAAAAACACATTTATTGTACATATTAAACAAAAAAACAATATTTCCCGAAACAAATGGTTTATTTTTTGGGACCTAATTTCCTTTTCTTTAGCATTATCATCAAGCCATTTATCTTTCTGTTTTCCTCTCTCCCTTCTGTTATAAAAGATATAATTTATTTTGCTAAAAATATCCAAAAGTAGATTTAGTAGCAAAAATATTATTTTGACATTTTTTGTATGAAATAACAAATAATCATATGAAAGCTGCATTTAGATTTTTCTCTTAAGAATTTTGTAATGTTTTTAAAAGTTATAACCCTCAAAAAAGAACCCAATGATTTTTTAAAACAATTATAAAGGCACAAGTACTTTCAAGAAAACAAATGTGGGATCGTCGATTTTGAACTAAAACTTTATAACAGCTGTCTTCGAAAATAAATTACAAACAAGAGCTTTCAAGAAATCAAACTTCGGATAACTTATTCTAATTGTTACTATTGTTGTGTGAATTAGCGATAGGGCAAGGCTTTGAGTTAATCTGGTAAATTTTTATATATATGATTTATCAATTTATAAATTAGTTTTATTTGCATATACAAGGAAAATTTATCTCACATTAACTAAATCTATAGAAAGATTGATTAAAAGATTTGTTGAATTCTTCGCGCGGACAATACCACTAGTAATGTAATATTTACGGGTTCAGGCGCAGTTTAATAAGTTTTTGCTCAAAATATGTATTTGTGTTAAGAAATTTATTTAATATGCACAAATAATATATTCGAAACCCAATAAATCAAAATAATTGTGATCCAAAATTTATAAACCGAAAATTTTGGCTCCGCCTATGAGAGGTTTATGTAAGCTCAGTTAGTTACATACGTTGGATATCATTTCTTTTTAGAGTTCCATTTCTCTTCATTGATAGGCAGATCTAGAGCGTTGGTCGTATATGAATTCACTTAAATTCATTAGCTTTTCCTCAAATCCTGCATACTCTATTGAAAATTCATAAAATATTTGTCTTAGAACCCAGTTATTATTTTATATAATTAATTTGAGCTCGTTGTAGGAATTCATAAACTTCAAATTCTAAATTTCTCTATGTCTATATTAACAGTATAAAAATTAGACATTAAGTCGTATTCCATCCATCCCAATTTATGTGGCACCTTTTGAATTCCGAGATTCCAACAAGTCTCTCTTTCACCATAATTTTTTCATATATTTTTTAGATATTCTAAATTATCAATTATTGTAACCTATAGTGTTTTTTACAGAGTTTCCAATTATGTAAATTTTATTTAAAAAAATTAAAGATTTCATGCCCGAACTCACTATCAAAATTAAATTGTTTTGACTCTCAAAATTCGAATTGTTCCACATAATTGGGACAAAGGGATTATAGAAAATAATTAGACGTAATCGTAGGCTAAGAGTGAGATTAACGACTTAAAAAATAAGATAAATTACTTGTAACATTAATAGATAAAATGAGGCAGATTCAAGATTTGAAGTTTGTGAATTTTTATTTGTGATTTTTTAAACTGACGTTTAGTTAATATACGATAGTAACTGAGTTCACAATCAAATAATATATAGATATTTAGTGATGGTACGGAGTTTGAGAAAAAACCATTGAATTCCTGTAAAACCGTATGCTTGTAGACACGTAATTTTTGACCCTCCCGGGATGTTTTCATTGGCTTATTGATTAATTTTTCTTTTTAGTCTAATCTTGGATTTTAACTATTATTTCATTTTTAGTAGGTTTGTTTGTGAAAATGAAAAAAAAAAAGGACAAAAAATATTCGCTATTTTCAAGGCATAAGTTTTGTGTTTAAAAGAAAGAAAAATTACAAAAAATAGGTTTCTCTTAATCTAGTTTTTCTAAGTTAATTCTATCTTTTGTTTTTTCCTTAGTCTATTTATTTAATTTTTTTCTTAGTTTTGGTTTAAAAATAGTTGATTAATATATTTATTTTGGTATTTTATATATCTTTTTAATGGAAAAGAAAAATAAAAATGGAACCAATGGCCCCCCACTTGTCAAAATTTCACCCTATCCACACAAATAAGGCACAATTCATTTTGGGAAGGGAATATTCCTTTCATCCTTCAAGATATTTTTATTCATATGGGCATTTTGGAAAAAACAAAAAAGGAATAACACACTCAAAACCCTAGCCTACACATCCTATAAATATCTAATTATATATAACCTAGAATCAGCTACAAGAAGCAGCTGCCATGAGACATTCATGAGCGGAGTGATTTTCTATATCCATTCACGTTTTTCTTTTGGACACAATACATCATTTATCTTTTCATTTTATTTTCTAAAGGGAGTAATACATAGACAGAACACATGCATATACAAGCCATTAGAACCATGGGATAGCAATCTTCATCACTCCATATCGCCTATTTAAAACAAAGTTCAATCGGGTCACGTGTTCGGGTGAGGTCTCGTTTGAGGTCGTCGGCAAAGGTCCTTGCTTTTTCTCTATTCTAGGGTAGTTGCAGTCCATTTCACCTACTGTATACATTGTCGAATGTCCCTTGATGTATTGAAGGAATTTTGCTCACGGAAGGTCCATCTCTCACTTCATAATTGATTAAATATATGATTGTTGTTCTTTGAATGGTGAATTTCGATGCGTGAATGAAGTGTTATTATTGACGAGCATGCTACTGATTTTAGTTTAATCTTCTTGTTTGATGTGTCAAGACATTATTATCTGGAATTAATATGCTAAATGGTGACGTAATTCAAGTTTGTTGGATGGGATAAATTGCAAGTGAAAATGGGATCTAGAAATAAAATGGTGGGGTTAGATTTTGAAGAACAAGATCTGGATCTTGACGAAGAAAAAATGGTTTTGGGACTACTTGGTAATTTTTTTTATTTTTTTTCCTTTTCTCGTTTTTGTTTTTCTTCTTTGGTTACTGCCATGTTAATTTTAAAATGGCTAGAGTCATATGGCCTTGTTTAATGATTTTTAATGATTATCTGTAGCATTTTTTTTAGCTTTGGTTTATTTGGACTTTTCATAATTATTAAATGAAAATGGCAGGCAACATTTAGGCTTTTTCCTAATGAGCCGCTCGATTGTCCATTGATTTTTAAATATTCCCAGGTCCTAGACCAATGTTAAGGCGGACTTAGTAAATTAATTGTGAGATGAGCGAGATGGGGCGCGAATTATTTCAAATCCCGTTGTCAAGAGTAAAAGAAAAGAGCGGAAAAATCAATTATAAGGGAGCGAGATGAGTTGCGAATTTATTCGAAACCCGTTGTCAAAAGAGTGAATTAATAATAATCGAATAATAATAAGTCTCGGATTTTAGAGACAAATAATTGTCTTTAACGCTAGATGAGCTTTAGGCACGTTTCAAGACATTTGTTTCGATTAAGAATGCGGTTACGCATCTTATTTCGAGACGTTTTTTTTATAACTCAAGGATGCGGTTACGCACCTTGGCCGAACTCGTTTTAATAATTAATTTTGTTTCGAATAAGAATGCAGTTATGCATCTTACTTTGAGACGCTTAAAAGATTCGGAATGCGGTTACGCATCCAGTTTAAGACCAATAAATGTTCAACAATAAGAGTATGAGCAAATCAAGGCTCAAAATACATAATATATTCAAAGATTAATCTAAGCTAAGTATGAGTCGAATAAAGCGACCGTGCTAGAACCACGGGACTCGGGGAATGCCTAACACCTTCTCCCCGGTCAACAGAATTCCTTACCCGGTCTTCTGTTTTCGCGGACCATAATAAAAGAGTCATTTCCTTTTTATTAGGGATTCATAAGGTGGCTTGGAACACCAAAACTCAATTCCAAGTGACGACTCTGTAAATAAAATAATCCTTTTTCAAAATCGTCACTTCAAATGGAAAAACCCTTTAATAATAAAAACCCGCGCGTTTATAACGCGTGAGGCGCCTAAAAAGGGGTGTGACAATGCTATATACTGGATCCACCCCTTAACACTAGGAAATAATAAAAAATTCACTGTCAATATGTATAAGATAAATCTTTCTTTTTGATCTGTTCTTTGACATGTCAATCCATCCTACTAAGCAAGCATTGCTTTACAACCAGCTACCTAACTGCTGAGCATCAGCATACCATTTTGGAGCTTCCGTTTATTTTCGTTCTTTGTTTTACTTTTTGGTTCTTTGTTGAATTAACCACCAAATTAGAAAAGGGCAAAAAGTGTATGGAGAGAAATCCAACGTGTAAAGAGGAAAATAGATATCGATGCTTACACAAAATAAAAGCAATGAGCTCACTTCTTATTTAATTCTACTTTTAAGAAAAGAGCATATTCAACTTGTAATAAAAGAAATTAAACGAGCTACCCTTAAATAAAACAAGAGAAGTGAACCCACTCCTTGTTTAATTATCAAATGCTGAGGAATTGGGAGAGGAAAATTGGGGATTCGGCGTTAAAGACGAAAATGCCCAAATCATTACTCCCTTCGCCGCAATTTTTAGGAGGGGTTTATTATTTATGTAGACTTACCGTATTTTTTATGTACTTTTTAAATATGTAAATTTTATTATAAAATACTCTAAATAATTTATGTTTGAAATTGAGTCAAAGATTCCTCTTATAAATTGGGACAGAGAGAGTAATATATTGGCAAGGTTGTTTGTTAAACTAAAAAATGGGAGGGTGTAATTGTATAGGGTAAAATCCGTCGACACCAAGTGGACATATCAAAGGATGACACGTGGCGATGGTGACATGTCAGATTTGAGTCAGCAAGCGAGGGGCTCCGGGAAAGCATAACGACGCTCCGAAAGAGTAACTTGGTAGCCGCTATCGGAGACAGAAACTACAAAGGAACCGAAGAAGTATGTCAACTCACCGGTCAAATGTCATTCAATGTGCAACCGTTACAAGAAACCCCAAGTCTTCCTCCGGTCTTAAATGTGCATTATTGCCCTTCATGGCGATTCATTGTCATAGCATTAAATCTCTTTATTACCTTTGGCATTAATATTGGTAATGAAGAGGGCATGATTTGTTGGTCATGCAAACCATAGCTCTAGTATAAATAGATGTGCCCATCTCATTGTAAGAATCATCCGAAACATTATACAACAATACAGAGTGATTCACCGCCCGGAGACTCTAGGTCAAAACCTCTCCAAGGCCCAGGCTACACAACTAGCTACGCTTTACTTTCATTTGTCTTGTTAATTATTACTTGCTATTTGATAATTTTGGTTACATTGATCCACGTGTCCTTGACTTCGAGTACAAATTCAACTGTATCGATTTTTCGTGTAAACAGTAATTAACCTACTACTCTCATGTGGTTAGTACCTAGGTTAGCCCATATATATATATATAGAAATAGGAAATTATCGACAGATAACTTTTGTCGTTAAACAACAAAAATCTATTGCAAATCTTGTTTAACGACGCGTTATCAAAAAATTCATGTTAACTACGGGTATTTAGTGATGATTTTCGTAGCTAAAGTTTTTTTTTTTTTTTTTTTTGGTATATAGTATCTTACAAAAAATTGTTGATTAAATTGATAACTACTCTTAAGAGATACTTGTAGAAAAATCGGAGAGCTGCTAGCAAGATTCGTAGCATATAGTTTGGAGAAAAATTAATGTAATAATATATACTCCTTAGCAGTGTTTTCAAAGGCGTTTTCAGGGCGAGTCTGGGAGCGGGGCGTATCAAAAACGTTTCGGGGCGCAAATGAAAGGTGTAGATCCATAGGGCGTACGCCCTAGAATTTGGGGCGTAAGTCTCGGGCACAAAAGCGTAAGCCCCGGACATAAAGGCGTACGCCCCGGGCGTGAAATTTTATTTTTATTGTTTAAAAGTATTTTTGATATAGATTATAATTTTTATTATTTGTGTAATGATATTTATACTTTATGCTATCATGTTGTAGTGATTTTTCTTAAAATATATAAATAAATAAAGCAACTCTCATAGACAATAACATTGCCATAAATAGTTTTTTAGATGATTATGTCTGAAATTGAGATGATAGAGATTTCATAGCACTATGTTCCTGAAGCAACTTCATCCATTTTTTGTCATTGCTCTTACACTTTTTGCCCTTCTCCTTCTTTATTAAATATACAAAGAAAAGTCAGTGCAAATATTAGTTGAGGATGGGAAGGCCTAATAGATCTGGAGATTGATGATGAAGTGAATGGAGATTTCATTTTAAAGATTATCTAGGCTATTATCATTTTTTGTGCTGTTACCTTTCTCAAATAACAATTATAATAATTCTTTTTATATTATTGATGTTTTATGTGAATCTCTTTGCATAATTTTAATGAAAACTTTACATTTGCTTATTTTTTTTAGTAATAAAATTATAAAATTGTAGATACATGAGACATACGCCCCGTAGATCCATGAAACTTACGCCCCATGTCTTGGGGCTTCCACCTCACCTCGTGTTGCGTAAAACGCCTCGCCTCACGCCCCCGCATCTTAAAACACTGCTCCTTAGGACAATATTGATTCTAAGAATACTACATTTCAAGACGGTTATGATTTTAAGAATTTTTCTTTTTCTAGTACATTGACAATATTGGTCATTTTGTCATGCCTAAAATTATTTGAAAGTACTCAATTTGACTCTAAATGACATTTAAGCAGGACACATGCTACACACCGCGAACGTTTTTTTTTTTTTTTTTTGGCTGGATCATCCTTTGACTTTCATACTTTCAAGTGTCAAACCTTCCTGGAATCTTCTATTAAGCGTATTTCAATTGGTATACAAGAAACTGGTGACGATTAAGCGTAACAAGAAGAATGAGCTCATAGTAACAATGAAACTCTGTATTTTCTCTCGATGATAATTTTATTTTGTAGCGTATATACAGGTAGAATTTGCGGTAAACATCAGAAGAGATTTTAATTTTAAGTTATACTTAGGCAGATGTACAGATTATTATACGGGATTAATAGAGTTCATTTAGGTTCATTTGCGCTTTAGTCCCTATTTTGCGTTGGTCTTTAATTTTTGTCCTTCAAAACAAATAATTTTTTCGCGGGACATAAGTTTATATTTTTGCATCATAATATCTCACAAGTTATGTCTCGCGCCCTTAAGAACTTATGACCTGCCAGGCATAATATAAGTTCAATTTTGGAGCGCACAATTAAAAGACTAGTCCATTTGAAGGACAAACCGTGCAACTAAATGGAGTCCGGAGCCTAAAGGGTATAAAAATACACGGTATAAACCAAAAGGAGATATCCAAAAATTTACATACCAAAACGGGTATAACGTGGGCTGATCCACGTTATACCCCAAAACACTTTTTCGGTTGTCAGAAGCAATCAACGAAAAATTAAAAAACAAATTGTATAACGTGGATCAGCCCACGTTTTACAAATATATTTTGTAAAACGTGGACTGATCCACGTTATACAAAATATATTGTATAACGTGGATCAGTCCACGTTATACAATTTATATTTGTAAAGTGTACTGTCCACGACTCACTCACATTTGTTGCCCTAAAATTTTCAGTCTCCTCCGCCTCTTCCTCCATTAAAAAAACTTACAGAACCTCTCCATCTCCTTCTCCTTTTCCTTCTCCTCCATTTATTTTCTTTTTAAACCCTACATTACAGTCTAATTTTTGGAGCAACTTCTTCATCTTTATCTTTTGTTGCTATTTAAATTAAGGTATTTTTTCTAACTCATATAATATTATATATTTATAGTAGATGTAGATCTGTTTGTCTTATATATCTTAATTGTTATTTTTTATTTGTGTTATTTTAATACGTTTGTGTCATTTTAATAAGATATATGTTTGTGTTATTTGTGTTATTTTAATTTGAACTTAAGATATGATTGTTAGAAGCATTATTATATAAAAGGTCCGATTTGTTTAGTAGCACTTTTGAAGAAATTTGTTGTTATGTTGTTGTTATTTTTGTGGATTGTTATATAAAAGATCTGAATAACTAAACAATATATTTTGTTATGAATTGTTATGTTGCTGTTATTTTTGTTATTTTTGTGGATATTTGTAAAACGTGGACTGATCCACGTCATACAAAATATATTGTATAACGTGGATCAGTCCACGTTTTTAAATATATAATTGTGAAACGTGGACAGTTCCACGTTATACAATATATTTTGTTATGGATTGTTATACAATATATTTTGTTATGGATTGTTATACAATATATTTTGTTATGGATTGTTATATTTTGTTATGAATTGTTATACAATATATTTTGTTACGGATTGTTATACAATATATGTCATTGTACCTTTAATGTGATATTTATATAGCCAGAAAAGTAAAACTTAATTGATGCCTCAGTAGCCCAAAAAAAAAAATCTTAAAATGTCATGATAATGCTTTATTATATGGGACCTAAGTCTAAGTGGGTGGACAATTATTTTTTCTATACCTTATAGGTATTAATGTGATCCACTATCAGTGGTTTCTAAATAAGGCGTATGGAAGTTGGCTTTATCTAGCCAGTGCATATTTGTTCTGCTAAAATTGGAATAATATATTTTTTTTAATAGTGAGTTACTCCAAATAGCTTGATCTGGACTTCATTTTTTTTTTAATTTAAGGTATGGAGTTTCCACGGGTATGCGTACATCCGGAGCCAGAAGTGTACGATGTGTTAACACTCCAGGAGAAGCATCGATCACATGCTGTGTGGGATGGTTCCTTGAGAGGACCGACCGGATGCTTGTTTCCTCGCCGCGCGGATACCGAATTTTGGAAGCACGTGAGGCGTCATCCTTGACTACTTTGGCCTGTGTGGATTTAGGGAAGTAGTATAGGTAGGATGTGTATCATATAATTGGGCAGTCATCACTGCACTTATAGAGAGATGGCGTCCTGAGACGCACACCTTTCATCTGCGTACAGGTGAGACGACCATCACATTACAAGATATTGAGCTCATGTTTGGCTTGGTTGTTGATGGTAATCCCTTGAATGATCTTAATGCTAGAAATATAGGTATTGTTGGGTGGCAACAATTGATCCATGAGCTTACTGGTTGGGCACCCGATTTGGATTGTTTTAATGGTGTTAGTAGGTTAGAAGTACATAAATTAATTGAATATATTAGAGGCTTAGATGACATTACAGATCAGACCCCAGAAATTGATGTGCAACAGCGGGTTAGGTTGTACTTGCTATGGCTTTGTGGCGGCACGATATTTCCGGATAAGTCCGGTGACTTACTTAATTTAGACTATTTGCTTGACATGTGTGACCTTAGAGCAATGAGTAGACAAGCTTGGGGAGCGGCTGCATTGTCATATTTGCATACTTGTTTATGCCGCGCTTCGTTGAGGAAAGCCAAGGATGTGTGTGGATTCATTTCCTTATTGCAGGTACGAGACCTTTAAAATTATATTATTTTATTTGGTTGTCCTATTTGATAGTTATAAGGTTTTTATGTATTTATTTTTAAATTTTTAATATAGGTTTGGGTTTGGGAGCGAATTATACCGATGCAGGTTAGTATGGTGGCAATGAATATTCTTTTTATTTGTTGGCCCATTTTTAAGGGGTTGATAATTTTCCTTGTATTATGACTTTTTTTTTAATTGTTATTAATCTAAATTACATAGTTTTTTGGATGGAAAACCAGGATATGTGCAATAGGAAGTTGTAAATTAAAATATTACTATATGTTGTGACAGTATAAAATTATTTATGCAATAAAATATTGTAGAAGGTAATACAAACAAATATCTTGATAAGAATTAATTGATAATCTAGTTCACACAAATTTCTTAATAAGCGACGTAATATTTAGAGAAGGGAGCAAATGAATAAACTTCACGCAGGGGTGTTTTCCCTTTTAGTGGAGAAGAAATTTCACCATTTGTCCTTCAAATGGTTGGTCTATAATTTTTGTCCTTTAGCAATATAATCGAACTTATGTTTCAGGGTGTAATTCTTTAATCATGCTAGGCATAATTCTTTTAGTGGAGAAGAAATTGCACCATTTGTCCTTCAAATGGTTGGTCTATAATTTTTGTCCTTTAGCAATATAATCGAACTTATGTTTCAGGGTGAATATTCTTTTTATTTGTTGGCCCATTTTTAAGGGGTTGATAATTTTCCTTGTATTATGCAATTAGGTATGTTATTTCAGAACAAGCAGGAAATGAAAGGCGCAGTGAGATAATATTGTCTCAAAGAAAGGAAAGAGTTCATTTGTGATCAGTCCAAAGGTAAATTTTAGAGGGTTATTTGCAAGCGTCATATGTTGGGATGTGAGTGGATGATCCGTTTTAGAGAAATTTCAAGTGGTATGTGGAAGGCAGGCAAAGCGGTTCTCCGCCGCAGTTGTCTCACGGATGATTACAGAAAGGATCATTCCAATTTGAACAGTCACCTAATTGCTACTACGTTGATACCATATATTATGGTCGATCCATACATCAGTATTAAGTCAGTTCAACAAAAAATAAAAGGATTGCATACGTTTACTCCTAGTTATAGAAAAGCACAAAAGGGGCGTAAGAAAGCTATTGAAATGGTATTTGGTGATTTTGAAACCTCTTTCAAGACATTGCCCCGATACATGGTTGCCTTAAAATATTTCAATCCGGGGACCGTTGTTGAGTGGGAGCACCAATTAACTACAATGCAAGGTGAACACATCTTCAAGTTTCTGTTCTAGGCTTATAAACCAAGCATCGATAGATTCAAAAGTTGCAGGCCTGTCATCTCAATAGACGGTACTCATCTGTACGGTAAGTATGAGATGAAACTGCTAATTGCTGTTGGAATTGATGCGAACAATAACATTTTTCCACTTGCATATGCTATTGTTGCACGTGAGAGCTTTGAGTCCTGGACGTGGTTCCTTGTGTTGTTGTGGACTCATATTGTTCGTGAGAGACAAGGAATTGGACTTATTTCTGACCGTCATCAGGGCATCTTGCAATGTGTCCAAACACATGATTGGTTACAACCACCATCCACACACCATAGGTTTTGCGTTTGACATTTGAAAAGCAACTTCAATAAAACGTTCCTCAGCAGTGACCTTGAGAAGCTAATGTGGTTGACGGCTATAGAGCACCAGAAAAAGAAGTATAAAATGAGGATGGAACAAATCAAAACAATGTCACCTCCAGCGCAGCTGTGGTTAAAAACTCTTCCGGAGGAGAAATGGACATTGCATAAGGACAACGGTCATAGGTGGGGGGGGGCTATGACAACGAATGTCTCCGAGTCTTACAACGGTTTATTGAAGAAAGCTCGTGGATTTCCCGTTACTGCCATGGTCCGTTATACGTTTAAAAATCTTGTTGATCGGTTTGTTGCGAGAAGCACCCTTGCTGATTTGTTGATTGCGGATAAAAAGTTTTGGCCGCGCGCTGTTGAAAAGAACTTTGATGAATACTGGGAGAGGTCCCTAAAGCATACTGACATGCAGCAATACAATGCAACTGAAGGGGTCTTTGAGATTCTGACATTTGCACACGAAGGTAAGGGCGGAAATATCCTAAAGTCTCAGCCGAAGGGAAAAAGTGTTCGTGTAGGAAGTGGAGAAACTACCATATGTCATGTTCACATGCAATTAAATTTTGTGATATCCGCAGAATTCAACCAAACACCTATGTTAGCAAGTACTACAGTTGCAGGTTTTACAACCAAACGTACAGTGGAAATTTTCATCGTTGGGTGATGAGGCATATTGGCCACCTTCTCCCTTCAGTTTAATTGCAAACACTGAATACGAGCGAACTTCAGGAGCGCGAACTACAACTAGAAGGAGGCATGAAATGGATATAGCTCCTGCTCGCATGGCTAGAAAGTGTAGTACGTGCAAGCAAACAGGTCATAACAAGAATCGCTGCCCCGACAGAAATCAGTAGTTGTTGTTGCTTGTTGGTTTTTATGTTTTTTCTTAAGTTGTACGATTGTTGTTTCCTTATGTAATCTTCCAAGAATATATAACATGTCTTGTGCCGTTTAATAGTTAGTATGTAATTTAACATTTACTACTCAGTTAATGTGTGACGTTGATTTAACTTATATTTTATTTTTTATTTCTGTTCGCATATATAACACATATTTAATCATTACATGTGTTAAAATATTTATTTGAGTTAATCACTGAAATTAACTATATGCTTTAAAAATTAAAAAAATCAATAAATTTTTTTTATTAAAAACACAGTCGAATATGATTTAAATAGAGGCAACGTCTTACCAAGTATTTGTAAAACGTGGGAAAAAATTAAATTGTATAACGTGGACTGATCCACGTTATACAATATATTTTTATTTTATTTTTAATTTTTTGTTGATTGCTTCTGACAACCGAAAAAGTTTTTTGGGGTATAACGTGGATCAGCCCACGTTATACCCGTTTTGATATGTAAATTTTTAAATATCCCCTTTTGATTTATACCGTGTATTTTTATACCCTTTAGGCTCCGGACTCCAACTAAATGGTTTTAGTTTTTATCTCCAATCTATATATAATATAAAGCTAGGCATAGAGAAGGTGATGTGACACATCTCTATGGCCACCAATGGTATTCATCTTTTTTCTCCTTTTTCCTTTTTTTTTCCCCCATTTATGTGCTATGTAAAAAAAAACAAAAAAAAAACTAACAATTGCTCATTAAACACTCTTCAGTATAGTAAATATGCTTAAGTTTTTACTTCCAAAGATGAATGAAACGTTTGCAACAACTAAATGGCATATTGTGCAGTTACTTACCCATTAATCTTGAGTATTTACTTGCCCATTAATTTTTGAGTATTTCATAAAGATTCACCTTTGCTCTTCATAATAAAGCTCAGATAACCGTTTGATTTTGAATAGGAAAACCCACGCAGAAATATTAGCACAAACACATTCTTTCAATTAGTATGGAAAATGGGAAGACTCCATTTTTAATTATGAAATTTCAAAGGGTTTTCTAGCATCAAATCTTGAACTTGCTATATATACAAGCTTATCTTTCAGCTTGCTTTGATACGGGTAAGCGGATTTCATCCCTTTTTTATTTTCAGCCTAAATTCTTATAAAGCGTAAATCTTTCTATTTGTTTCGTTTGAACTAATGGTCATTTTATGCTTTCTTATAGGTGCAAGATATGGATAGAGATGTACAGTCATACAGGTACCTTTTAAAATTCAGCAGCTCACAACTCACGCGCTCCAATTGTGTTTCTATCTCAGATTTCAAATGTTTTGAATAAGCAATAATCATTGTGGTAGTGCACTAGCTAAATACTTATCCACTCGGTGTTTACACCAAATCATGTAATGTACTGTAGTTAAGTGATTTAATGAGTTGGGAATGTATTTAATTAATCTTAAACTTCTATATGCATATACATCATGCATCTATTAACTTGATATAAACACTGAGTACTGATAAATTTTGACCTTTGTACATACGGTGATTACTTGGTTCATGGATAAGTTATAGGTGGATTATGATACTGATTTTACGGTCAAGAGCAAACATTAATGATTGGCGTTTCAAAAATTGTTTTTGTCATGTTCTATACTTTTTTTGCAACTTATGCTTACGATAGCCGTGATGAAAAATTGTTGATATTGTTTCCTAAACTTAAAAGATAAAGTCAGTTTACCTTTTCTTTTTGCTTTAGGAAAAGAAAGGTTGAAAAGACTAAGAACAAAGGAGCAAAAAGGAAAGTAATACACAGAAGGAAAATAGCAAATTCCGTAGAGTAGGAGCCTATTTATGGATGGAGACTTGAGAGGGAGATCAAGGAATAAGAAAAGAAAGAAAGAAAGAAGTAACAAAATATAGAGAAGGAAAAGACTATGAAAAGAAGTGGTTTTCTTTCGTAAGCGAATGTATATCTTTTCTTGGGCTATTTTACTAGTAGGGACAAAGGCGGAATCAAGATTCGAAGCTTGTGAGTTTGGGGTTCTAATTCTTTAAAGTTATTGGATTTTTAATTAATAATTTGTACACATTTGACAAAAAATTAATACAAATATATGATTCGGACAAAAACTACTGAGTTCGGCCGAACCACACTCGAAGGGCTAGCTCCGCCCCTAAGTAGGGATATATATGTAGTTTAGCAAGTTGTCACTAGCTATTAGCAACTTTTATGATGCTGCAAGTCTCACAAGCAAATAAAGAGGACGATTGCATGGGTTTGGTGCCCATGTAAAGTAAAGAAACCATTTACAACTCATTTTAGGCTCATTATGTCATGGTTTAGCGACCGTAAGCCCATAGTTCCTGACGGGCTTTGACTGGATCTTCGTATTTGTTCTTCAGTTGATAGCCATAAACAAATGAGACTAATTACATTTATGCTAAACCAATTATATTAGCACCTATATCACGTCGGGGTAATATATATGCTCATTGTAAGTGAAAAATGTTGCAACTTCGTCCTGATTAACTTTCAGTAACTTATTTTCATGTAAGCCAGTAGCCAAGAGATCATAATTTAATAATTAGCGTAGTTCATAATCTAACTAGGAGTCTGTTTGGATGGGCTTAAAAAAAGCAACTTATAAGCTGGAAACAACTTATAAGCCAAAAAAAAAAAAAAATTAGAGTAGCCCAACTTTTTTTTTTTTGGCTTATAAGTTATTTTCAGCTTATAAGCTGCTTTAGATCATTTTTTTGCACGGATTGCCCTTCTTTTGGGGTGGTCTTTAAATTTTGCCCCTCATATTTGTGGTCTTTAAATTTTGCCCTTCGCTTGGATACCTGAGGTTCTGGGTTCGAACCCCCGCTCAGGCATAAAATAAAAAAATAATTTCGCAAGACAGGGCTGAGGGGAGTGTATGCCGGATCCGGCATAAAGTCCTTAAGGAAAAACTAAAGTTATGCCGGAGGGGGCATAACTTTTCCTCAAGGCATAGTTTAGTTATGCCTTATGGGGCAAAACTTTTCCTTAAGGAACTATGCCTTATGGGGCAGACTTTTAATTAAGACATAACCAAAAGTATGCCCCATAAGGCAGAACTTTTTCTTAAGGTATAGACTTTGCCTTATAAGACAAACTTTTAGTTATGCCTTAAGGAAAAATTCCGCCTTATGTGGCATACTATAAAAGTTTGCCCATTAAAAGTATGCCCCCACCGGCATAAACTTGTGAAGGAATTACCAAAGTTATGTCGGACCCGGCATACTTATGCCAAGTCTGCCCATAAGGCATAAGTATGCCGGGTCCGGCATAAGTTTGGTAATTCCTTAACAAGTTTATGCCGGTGGGGGCAAACTTTTATGCCGGACCCGACATAAACTTGTGAAGGAATTACCAAAGTTATGTCGGACCCGGCATACTCATGCCAAGTCTGCCCATAAGGCATAAGTATGTCGGGTCCAGCATAACTTTGGTAATTCCTTCACAAGTGTATGCCGATGGGGCATAGCGAAATTTAAACTCTGCCTTGCGATTTTTTTTTTAAATTTTGACTGTGTGGGGGTTCGAACCTGGAACCCATGGGGTTTAGCCGAAGGACAAAATTTAAAGATTTTAAATATGAGGGGTAAAATTTAAGGACCACCCCAAAAGAAGGGCAATTCTGTGAATTGCCCACTTTAGATAAGCTAAGCCAAACAGGCCCAATTAATTTTTTGGGTTTATTTTAAGCACAAAATGACTTTAAACTGACCAGTCAAACACTCAAAAAAACTAAAAGCAGCTTATAAAGCAACTTATAAGCCAATCCAAACGGGCTCAATTATAGGATAACACCAACATTCTGTTTGTGGCAAGACTTAAGTATTAGCTCGGATCAGAGCATGGTCTAATATAATACTTGTATGACAAATTTGGTTGAGAAATAAACTTGGGCACTTGATATCAACTATGCCTTTTGACATAATGATAAGCACTTGATCGTAACACCAACAGCTTTCTAATTGCTTAGACGAGGATCAGGTCCTTTCACAACGCGTTCAAACAAAGCGAATATTTTTACCCAAACCACATAATACTGGGTTTTTTCTCGTAACTTCCACAGCTTAATAGAATATTGTGTTCCAGAAATTTCTCAATTTGGTATGCCTTAACATTTTAATAATATTTAAACCAAGCTTATTACTCAATTTTTAGCTTAAATAGTCCAAGTGGACAGCTCTATATACTATAAATTTATCAATTGCTTGTGAAGTAATAATCGTTGTGTGTGATCAATAATAAGCCTCTTGATCGATCTCACGGTTAAACTCAAAGCCCCTAGGAGATCCGTTTACCTAATCCTTGGGAGTTTTAGAAAACGAGTTGACAAGTTCAATTTCCTCACTCATATCACACCTGTCATTTCTTTTGCTCTTCAACATCTTAATTATTCTGTAATCGTCAAGATACCCTCAGGTTATAGCAGGTCTCATATGTTACTAGATGGAGTATGTTGAAGACAATCATTAAATAAAGGGTAACAGTTTAAATTTGTTTTTGAATACTGCAAAATAGTTCAAGTTTGCTCTCCGTTAATAATTGGGATCAAATATACTTTTACTATTACAAGATTGATTCAAATATGTCCTTATTCACTAACATCGAAAGCTTCCCAAGACATGAGCTTTTTCTATAAGGAAAAAGGGTCAACTTAAACAGTGTGAAATAGACCAAATTTTCCATTGAAAATTGGAAACAAGTGGTTCCTGTTTCGGCGACAACAACTTCATTTTCTTCAATACTTAAAAACTCTCAAACGGTAAGGTCTCTATCTCCAAGCTCAAATTAACCACACCATTCAGCCTCAAATCAACCCAAGGGAACTCCAAGTTCAATTTCACATTCGGTGAAATTCCATCGACACAATTCTACCAATCCTTCTGATCAGATCATCAACAGTGATGATAGAGCTTCACATCGCCTCCTAATAGTAAAACAAGCCCAAGTATACGATATTTAACTTCTAAATCATTTTCAACAAAATTGTGGCGGTTAAGGCGACATTACAGTGATTGAGGGACAGTGATCTTACATTAAAGGTAAAATGGTGACGGGGGAAACTGATAACGATAAAAGTGAGATCATTTGAATGGGTGATTTTTGTGTAGAATTTTGTCTGTTCTTTGTGTGAGTGTTCAAGTTGAAGTGGTAATGAAGTAATGTTGGAATTAAAATGGCGTTTTTAAGAGGAGAGAATGTGGATGACGGCTAAGAAAAATGACTTGCTTGATTTCTCAAAGTCGAGAAGCAAATCTAGACCATTTCACATAGTTCAAGAACAAATTTAATCGTTTTCCTTTGTAAAATAGTCTCATGTGTTGCAAAGTTTCCTCTCATTAATAAATAAGGGCATATTTTGATCAATCTTGTAACGATGAGAGTATATTTGACCTCGACTACTAAGAGGGAGTAAATTTGAATTATTTCACACAATTCAAGGGCAAATTTAAAACTTTTTTCCTTAAATAGCTAAAAGTATAATATTTCTAACAATTTAAGTTTTTGGATGAGTGCTCGTACAATCCAGCAGAGTATATATCAAGGGTAATCTTAGGTAGACTTTTTCATGCGCAAAGATAGCAATTTTCTGTTCATCAGTGCTATATATATATATATACGGTAAGTAAACATTTTATTTACCAAGTGATATTTACAAAGCAATGTCAAAAACTTGCATGTCTGGACATCTTCTATAGGTATAGAACGAGTAACCTATCTATATCAGCAAACAATACAGCTAGAGATAGTAGTTTAATTCCTGCAGTCTCATTGGTAGCCTTGGTATCATATGACCTCTACAAATTGGCTCTTGAATGATCAATCTCAATACAAATTCCGGACTTCTCTGCGCCTTTTGGAAAATTCTTCTGTTCCTTTCCTGCCAGATGAAGTAAATACTAGCAGCGAGTATCACTTTGTACATCTCAGCAGTTGGTGATCTTCCTTTATCATGTTGTTCTACCTGCTCCTCTCTTCATGCCAGGATAGTGCAGTCCTTGGTAACCTGCTTGCCAATGCAATAGTTTGTCCCATACTTTAACTGACCACTCACAAGCAAAGAATAGGTGATCCACACTCTCATTATTTGTACCACACAACGGGAAATGCGGGTCTTCAGTAATCCCCTAACTACTCAACCTGTCTCTTGTATATAATCGTCCATGAAGTACCAAATACATGATAAATTTCCACTTGGGAGAACCTTGGTTGTTGCACAAAAGTTTTCTTCATGTCACATTTTGATATACACCCCTCATTTTGGTGTACATGTCTTTGATAGAAATCTTAGACAAAGCACTCACCTGCTCAACATTTATTCCAGCCTCCAAAAAGAACTTCTTTGCCTAAAATTTTTTTGGAGCATCCAAGAAGCCTATTTAGGCATCACAGTCCAAATGGATTATCCTTTAGTATAGTAAGAATTCGCCCATGTTACCCATAGTTTATCCTTTTTACAGCTCAAATTCCACAGCATCTTACAAGTAGCAGTTCTGTTCCAAGTTACAACACACAAAAGATTCAATCCACCAGCAACCTTGGGTTCACATAGTTTCTCCCAAGATACTAGTACTCTTTGTGATGGTTCAGCTTTCCCCGTCCACAAAACCCTTCTACAATAGCATCAATTTCATTCAAGACTTGTTTAGGCAAGATAAACAGTTGTGCCCAAAAAGTTTGAATGGAGAAAAGGATAGCTTTGATCAACTGTAGTCTTCCTGCATAATACAAAAATTTGAAAGTCCAATTAGTGGTTTTGTTAAGAATTTTGTCTAATAAGGGTCGGCACTGCATTGCTGATATCCTCTTTGTGCTAAGTGGAACTCCAAGATATCCAAAAGGTAAATCACCCTTAGAAAATCCTAGGAACTCCAGAATCTGTTGTTGCACACCATCGGCCAATCCTCCAAAATAAATGGAGCTCTTCCCAATATTAGCTATGAGACCTGATGCTTTAGAGAAACTTAGGAAGCAATCATACACCTTCTTCACAGAAGCTACACCACCTCTACAGAATAGGAGGAAGTCATCAGCAAAAGCCAATTGGACAATGTTGAGTTTGGAGCATTTTGGGTGGAACTTGAATTGAGGATCATTCTTTAACTGCTTCAACATTCACATTCGAGTGAGGTATTCCATGACTAGCATAAACAAATAAGGGGACATTGGATCTCCTTGCCTAAGTCCTTTTCTAGCTGGAAAAGGCTTAGATAATTTGCCATTGATAGTTATGGAATAAGAAACTGTAGTAATACAAGCCATTATCCACTTAATAAACAAAGTTGGAAAGTTCAGAGTGGACAGATACTGCTCCAAAAAAACACCCACTCTACAAAATCATATGCCTTATGCATACCGATCTTCATCATGCACCTAGGTGAGATACCTTTCCTGTTGTAACCTTTCACTAATTCATGGCTCATGATTATATTATCTGAGATGACCCTTCCTGGTACAAACCCTGCTTAGCTATTGTCTACCAACTGATCTATCACCCCTCGGAGCCTATGAGTAATCACTTTAGACACGATCTTGTATACCACAGTACAACAAGAGATAGGCCTGAATTCCTTGACTGTGGAGGGGTTAGAAACTTTTGGTATCAATGTAACACTTGTACAATTTACTGGATTATGCATCTGCTATCTATCATAGAAATCCAGACCTACTGAGGTTATGCCATCACCTATAACAACCCAAGATTTTTTAAAAAGCAAGCATTTAGACCATCATGGCCTTGTGCTTTCAGGAAGTTGATGTCACACATGGCTTGATAGATTCTTCTCTACTAACAAGTTGTATTAACTGAAGTTGCTGCCTTCTATTCAGCTTATAACCTTCATTCATAACATCAGGTTGTATTACCGGAAGTGTTGAGGCTGAAGTACCTAAGAGTCCTTTATAAAAGCTAAGCATTTCTTCTTCTACCTCTGCATCATTTTGAGTAATGTCTCCATTATCTTTAATCAAATTCCTTATCCTCTTCTGTGCTTCTCTGTTCTTAAGGGATGCATGAACATAGCTTGTATTAGAGTTCCCTAATTTCAACCATTGTACTCTGGATTTTTGCCTGGTAATACTCTCTTCTATGTTATCCCATTCGTCTAGTTGCAATCTGAGATCTCTTTTTGTCTCCAGAAGTTCCATATGCACACCATCTTTCATTTGGTTCTGCACTTCATTTAGTTGTAGTGTAGAAATTGCAGCTTGCTTATCAATACTCACAAACTCTTTGGTGCTCAATAGCTTAAGCCCTTTCTTAATATTGCCCAACTGTTTCCAAACATCTGCCATAGTAATGTTAGGACACGATGCTCTCAATAATCTATCAGTATTGCATTAAAATCTTTATGCTCAGCTAAACAGTTAAAAAACCTGAAAGGTTTAGGGACTTAAGACGTGTTGGCCTCCAAACTGCATACAGAGAGGGGAGTGATCGGAGCACAAGGCTCCATCACTTTTAAGTAAAACACTCCATCTGTAGCATCCATGTCGCATTAACCAATGCTCTATCAATTTTGCTAAATAGAGTTCCATTTGACCAGGTGTAGTTTCTCCCTACATAATTCAGCTCACGCACACCTGTTTCCATGATAAACTCTATGAAATCCTTCATTTCATTTGTATTCTGTCATCCAAACTAGTTCTAGTGTTGTAATCTCCCATCATTAACCAAGGATCATGCATCCTCTCATGCAAGTTTTTTAGTTCTCTCCAAAATGACTTTCTTGTTTCAATTGTACGGAGTCACTATCTATTTCCCTCTTATAATTTAAATAGAACAAAATGGTTTTTTCTGATATCTTATGTGTTTTTTTTTTCCAGATCTCTTATGTGAAAAAAATGAAGTTCTCCCGTAAAAGGATCATAAAACTAAAATAAGTTTGTAATGGGCTAAAAAAATCATTTCTCCCGGAATTTAATGTTTAGATCCATTATGTGCACCTTTCCATGAATAAAGTGATCTTGCTATTTCTGTTATAAGATTTTCAGATCTTGCTATTTCTGTTATAAGATTTTCAGTCTGCTTATTAATAGTGAAAGCTAGCGAATCTAATATTATACTCCCTCCATCTTAAAGTATCTGTTGTGTTTCTTTTTCTACGTTTTCCTTAAGAAAACCTTGCGTTTGCTCCTACAAAGTCAGGAGATAATGTGTTGTACTAACACAAAATAAATAAAATATAATAAATAAATAAACAGACGTAGCTTAGGAATTCACGACTTTTGTAGCACAAAAAAAAAGTTGAACCAAACTAGCGCAAAAAAAAAAAAAATTACTAGGTTTCACGCACGAATTTCATGCGTGAAGGAGGTCTTCTGTTTTTTTTTTTTTTGGTGTTACCTTTCAAATCATGTTTTTTTCCATATTTTGGGCAAAGATTAGTCATGTTTCAAAACCCCAAAATATCAATATTTTATATAAAACTTAATATCTTTTTTTGCGTACAATAATGTCGGCTCATTACATCAAGTCCACCTGAACGTTTGGATCGTCGTTTTAGGGGTTCTAAAGTGCCCTGAAGTAAGTTTTGAAACTTGTCATATTTATAGGATTTTGATTTAAGTGTTTTATTATATTTGAATGTACAAATATAAATATTTGATTTAATAATAATTCATCTAATACGAGAGGTTTATACTAATTAAAAAATAATTCATTCCATTTAATTACAATACTAATTCAAAGCAATACAATAATAAATTACAATAACAATACATTCTTCAAGTTCTAGAGGCTCTATTTCTTCGAGACGTGCTTGTACTACCACAGCCTTGTTGCCCACACGAACGCTTGTCATGGCCATATTGCTTACATATAGAGCACTTGCGAGATTAAGTTCTTTCACTAACATCCATTTGATTGGGTCTACGACTCCGTGAGTTAATGCCCAATTTCCTGATGTAATCCTTGTTAGCAACCATCAAAAACGGCTCGTTTGGCCAATAAGCTGAGGCGTGTCCTCTCCAATCGGATGCTGCATGTTTGTGAGGCGCAAGTGAGCGTAAAGGGCCGACAACAAAAGCCAACTCTGGCCGGAAATGTGACCATCCAGAGCCGCGAAACTGGTGAGCCTAGTCAACTCATCTCGGTAAGGCGGCAGCACAGGAGGCTCCTCAATATACAATGGGCGTCCATCAACCTGTAGCCCATAAATGACCTCCACATCCTGAAGGGTAATGGTAGTCTCACTGGTGCGGAGATGAAATGTGTGCGTATCCGGTCGCCACCTCTCAATCAATGCCGTCACTAGCGACCTATCGCGCTGTACCCGACCAACTTCAACGCATCGGTAGATACCGCCCCGACGTAGTATATCCAGGACACGAGGATGTGGGGGGCGAGCAGCTAAGACCTCCCAAGCTGAGTCCCCTAACCGGGTATGGACCTAAGACTCAGGCTGCAGGTCGGATGTCCATATATGTTGCGACCTATGCTCGGGCTGAAGATACAGTAACTCTCGATCGAGATGATCCTGATGATCACTCTTTTTTTTCCTTCTCTTTTAACTACTTGACGCGAACAAGAACAAACCATCCAAATTATTACATTTGATTACTCGATGTTTCTCTTTCTCATTTCTTTAAGGATGCCTTTGAAAAGTATAAAGAATTAAATTTCAGCCTAATTATAAATAATTACTCCATATGATTTGGTTTGTTTGCCCCATCAGTGATAACTTCATCAAATTGAATTTATTTTACTTGGATGAATGCAATTACAACTTTCATTTCTAAAAAACATTAGAAATTGGTGGTAATTAAGTATTACGCTCTCCAGATTTACTCTTAATTAAGAAGTGATACGAAAAAAACACCTACTTGCATTTAGTGTTTATTATCAAATCAATGAATACGATACATATATATTATACATGAAATTTTATTTTTTTACCATTATGAGATAATATGCATTTTCACTTTAAATTATACATGATTCTTAAGATTAAACTATGACAGAGATAATATCTAAAAAAAAAAAAATTGAAGCGACCCGTGTTTTTCTTATGTAAGCAAGTCATTAAAAATGTGCTATAATCTGCCAAGGATTCGAAACCCTTTCACAGGAAGATCTTAAGTTGTTAATTGCTAAAATTAAATATTCAGCGAAAATTTGAATTAGTCGAACATTAATGGGAATAATAGACAAATAAATATCCTATGCTTTGCAATGTATGATGTGATGTCAAACCGCTTATAATTTACTAGCCATGAACTGTGTACTACTTACACGTACACCTACTGATTTTCCTCCTTTTTAAAAATTAAAAGTTTGGAGAAATTTCTTGCGTTTTAATATAATGAATCTGATTGTGAAAGGGACAAAATACCTAACCCTTGAGCCTTGTACTTCCTAATATGAACACTAATGCAGAACTTATCATTAAATGGTTTAATGATTTTGAGATAGGCGGACAAAACAAGTAAAACAATTGGATATCTGTTAACACCTTAATCAGCATAAAAAAAATAAAAAAAAACAGCCCCGTGCTCAAACCCATGACCTCCTGGTCACATGACAGCAACTTTACCAGTTACGCCAAGGCTCCCCTTCAGCATAATTATGATAATGTTTAGTATGTGAAGTTATAAAGCATGCCCTGCCGGATCAGGGGCGTATGTAGCACATTGGGTGGGGGTTCAATTGAACCCCAAACTTTCGACACGGAGTATAAATTTATGTGTAAAAATCTATCAAAATTACAATAATAGTAGACATGAACCCCATAACTTTTAAATAAATGATTTATACGCTAAGAATGTTAAAAAGTTGAACCCCTAAAGTTTAAATTCTGGATTCGCCTTTGTGCCGGATCACATAAGAGTACATAAATAAAGGAAAGCATGCACCTATTATAATATCTACAGCATGAGATGAATGGGGCCTTTTCTTTTTAAAATATTTAGCTACTTAACTAAAATCAGTGTGGAGATAATCAAGTAGTTGAATTTTGAATATACTGGCACCCTTTTTATTTGTGGGTTGGGGGGTGGCCTGGTGGGTGGGTTTACAGTTGAAAAATAGAAAACATATTGAATAATAATTTCTTCAGGTTGAGACACGCGTGAATATCTCCCTCTCTCTAAAGAGATTAAAGTCCTTGCGGTAGGATCTTTACCAACAATGATTTTCTTGAGTACAACAGCCGCCGGACGAGTATGACTCAAATAAACTCTTAACAAGTTGTTGAGTTCAAAGCTCCACCAATACGAATACCCTCTTTCAACAAAATAATTTTTTTTTTTTTCACAAATACACTTTACCCTTTTTAGCGCACTAAATGAAAAGCTTCCATTTAAAGATGTAGGAGCTCTTCCATGGAATGAATAAGATGGTAGTGGGTTGATAAATTGATAAGATTATAAGAACATGCGATAATGGGTTAGTCGATAATTTAGTAACCAAGTAATTAATGGGATAGACAATGGGTGAGCGGATGAAAGAACTAATGATAAGAAAAACATGAAGTAGTAGTTTATGAAATTTATGACCACTTTCTCCACTTAATCGCCATAACAAATAATATAATTTAATTATTATTTTATTATTAAAATGTCAAATACAACAACATTTTTTTTAATATTTAATATTTACCAACATTTTACTTGGACCTGATTTGCCGTTACTATAAAGTATAAACTAGCCCTTCTCGTTGATTTTAGAATAAGTTGGTAGTGTAATTATTTAAATAATACTATGTATAAAGTTAAAGCCTTACAAAATATAATTCCAATTTCTCCCTAGAATTTTTCACGCATACTAAAGCTAATACATTTACAAAAAATCACTTTTACTATGTAAACATTTTTTTAATTGATAATATGATTCTCATTAGAATATAAAGCCAAGAGCGTGATTTGAAATTCAAATTAACCTATAAGTGGCTCAAAAATAAATAAAGGTAGCAACTCTCGATTGTCAAAAAAGAACAAAAGACTCGCACAAACAAAGGCTCACAAATCACAATCTTTGTCTAGAAATTAAGGAAAAAGAAATAAAATGGAAAAAAAAAAAAAAAAAAAAAACTTAGCCTCTTAGGAAAAGAAAAATTTCTCAACCTGTCTCATCTCTCATGCATACTTTGATATAAAGAAATAATATCTGCCAGAAGCATATTTGTCTTTATCAGTGCCATAAGTGAAAGGCCAAAAATATTTCCCATCCCTTTCATTTTTTTTCTTCACCTTTTAACCAATAACAATTGACAACTG
This sequence comes from Lycium barbarum, assembly GCF_019175385.1. Taxonomy (NCBI): domain Eukaryota; kingdom Viridiplantae; phylum Streptophyta; class Magnoliopsida; order Solanales; family Solanaceae; genus Lycium; species Lycium barbarum. The sequence goes on along the minus strand of NC_083343.1, from coordinate 113,041,258 downwards.
TTCCTAGTCAAACAGGGAAATAATCTACTTTCTCTTTTTCTATTTTTAATTAATTATAATGCACCTAATGTTTTACAATAAATAATTAATGTAATTCATGTATTTTGTTATAAACTTTTCTGAATTAATTATAATTAATTGATATGTATTATCATTATAATTTTTACTCTTCGAATTAAAGTTTGTCAATTTAGTGTAAAAATATTACTGATAAGTTTCTTTTTGAACTAGAAATAATCTACTTTTTCTTTTTATTCCTTTTTTAAAGGCAATAAGAAATGTCACTTTTTGTATTGTTCTGCTTGGAAGCACTGTCAAGAAGGACCCTCCATGTTCAATAAAAAAATCCCCAGTCTTCGGTCCCACCTACTATTGAATTTAGACTTCATTTTATTTATTATTAAAAATAAAGATATGGCAGGCATTAATCTATACAATGTCACTACAACATAATCAAACAGTAAATAGTATTTTGAACAAATCTTTTTTATTATTAGAGGATAAATATGAAAAAGATTTGTCTTTTTTGTTGATATTCTCTTTCCAATAATGTTGCCTTAGTAGGTACAGCATAGTCTTTATAGGTTTTTTACTGCATTTTTAAATATCTCAAGCTCATAGTCAGAAAAAACCTAGCAGCTTGTGATAAGAGGCGGACTTCTTATACTTACTCTTTTATCAGGAAAAAAAATATCTTTTGAAAATAATATTAAAGCTAAAATAGTTTTGTGATTAATCGATAGTTAACTATGTTGGGTTTTGATATAGGTGAATGGAAAAATTATGGGATGAAAAGTAAAGGGAATGTAAAAGGTTCATTTTGCTTTAGTTAAAGCATTTGTCCCACATAGGAAAAAGATAGGAAAAGAGAGGTGTATATATTACATTACACCTTTTCTAGTCGCTAAAAGGGTTGAGGTGGCAAGGACCCTCGCGTTGTCGTCGCTCGACTCGGCTTTGGCTTCGGATCGATTGATTATCTTTTTGGACAAACTTTTCCTTAATTATATAATTTATTATTTATTTAATTAATTATTTAATTAAATGGAAAAAAATCCAACACGGATCGACTCTGACTCGCGACTTGTGACCGAACCGGCCCGTTTTTCTCTTCCCGGATATTTTCGAATTTCCCTCCAAAAAAACTGGTGACTGATCTGAATGGTTGCAAACATTCAGAATCAGTACCTCCAACTGCTATAAATTCCTGATTTGTTCCAGAATTCACAACGAATTTTCTGCGCTCAAAAAACAAAATAAAACCTTTCTCTCCAAAACTCTCTTGTTTTATTCTGTGTGATACACTGCCGTTGAGTGGTTCGCCGCTACCTGAATTTGGAGTACTACTATTCTGGTAAGATAATCGTTCTATCCTAGGAGGGGATATTCCATCAACCTCGAGTACTGTGAGGGGAATAATTTCCTTAAGGACACACTTTGAACTAAGTGGACTCGATTATATTTGTTACACCCCGTAGTTTCGTATGTCGAGATTCGAGCTACCTGTCAGGAGGTGTGTGAGCTTATACGTATTTAACTTATGGTTATAAGGATTTAAGTTCATATAGTAAGCTATGAAAGGATTGGCGGGCAAGTGAATCAAGGAAATTAAGTTTGTCGGACTTGGGAGAAAATATGAGGAGCAATTTTTGTCCAACTTGGGGGACGAATATCTCTTATCATATAAAGTGTTTTAAGGTGAAACAAAAGCCCAAAATGAATTTCGTCGAGTGTAGTTTCCAACGCAATAAACCGCTTGTCGATAGGACATCGGAGTAGAGAATTATGGACGTTACAAGTTCAGCTAACAGAGCCGAAACGCGTGCTACAGTACTACTACAGTAACCGACTTGCTACAGTAAAATGCTACAGTACCCCCGACCCGAATTTGACCCTTATAAAAAGGGTAAGAACCCCCTTTTTTTTCACCAGATTTGCCCAGAAATTTTCAGAAAATTGAAGAGAGAGAGAGGGGGGGATCACAAAGTGAGCAATTTTCAAGCGAGGAGTATTAATCGAAGCTCGGATAAACGCATGGGTGTGATTCTAGTATAGTTTTGTGGTGGATTCAAGGTAGATATTGAAGATATCTCTGTTTTAACAAGAATAAGGTATGAATCTCCTATTATTAATGTTAGTTTTGGTTTATTTACGGAGATAAAGCCCTTAAATAATTGTATAGCAAGTTGGTTAGTTATGGAAGTTGGAAAACAGCGTGTGGGCTGTTTTATGGTACATATTGGTGTTGGAAATAATGTTATTGATGTTGGTATTTTTCTTGTTGTTGTCGGTTGTTGGATTGTGATTTCGGGTTAAGCATATAAACAGGGAAGATGTTGCCCGAATTTCGGTAGATTCTAAAGGGATTTTAATTAAAGCTTAAGACAAGTGTATGATGGTGAGCCTAATAATAGTATGAACAATTTTATAGGTAGATTACAAGTCAGGAGATAAGTGGGAAGGTCAAGGAGCAAGATTCCAGGTATGTTAAGGCTAAACCCTTTATTTCTAAAGGCATGATTCCTTATTATAAACCTTTGTACTATATCCATAATATCGTTGTTTCCACAAATGCTAGACGCCTATGAATCTCATGATATTATTGAGCTCATTCATGACCTTTGAAATTATTCATTGTGATTGATCTCACCTTATGATATTTGTTCCTTCAAGGTGAGATATAGCGATGACGATAGTTCCATATTAATAACAATCCAATGAGTTTAGGAATGTGTCTTAAGGAATGTTTTGTGGGACATGAATAGAGTGCTAGCGAAGGATCCCTAATGAGGTATTTAATACTAGAAGAGAGACTTATGATGTATCTCAGGATTTGGGTAATGTTTAGTTAAGCGGGAAGAAGTCTTAAGGGCCTAGAAAAATGCTTATGAGTTTTATATGACAATATAAGCGTTGACGGATAATTGATGGTCATGAGAAGAGCTTAGAAGTGAATAGATAAGGAATGAGTACTAGAATTATATAAAGGAATTCTATATGAGAGACTGGATCGGGCTGCACGTTCTGCAGCACATATATCTAAGATAAAGGCACGGTACTGTACATAGATATGGTTAAGCATGCGAGAGTATAGAGAGACATGTATCATATATGGATCGGGTTGCACACTGCAACATATGTTCAGATAACGTTTGATGATAAGGTAACCAGGACTATGGTAGGGTATACGGACCTAGTAAAGATCGCAAGAAGATGAAGAGGTATGTATACATATGCTAGATTTCCATCAATAGTTCAGAAATGTCAGGTTGATTCTTATTCTTCTAATCTTTAGTATATGGCTATTTTGTTGCACTTTTCGCCTTGCATACTCAGTACATTGCTATTACTGACGTCCCTTTGTTGGGGGCGCTGCATTTCATGCCCGCAGGTCATGAGATACAGCTTGACGGATCTTTCAGTAAGGATACCAGCTCAGCAGGCAGAGTCGTGGCGCTCCACTTGCTTCAGAGTTGCCCTGTGAGTCAACATGGCTGCATATGCATTTGCATGGGTATGGCGGGGCCCTGTTCCGGCCATTTTATGTCATGTACTCCTGTAGAGGCTCGTAGACAGATATACACAGTTAGATATCTTATAATTCTCACGACTTGTACTATGTTGTATCATTATTATGGATAGCCTTACCGGCACACGCACTCGAGAATAGTTCGAAGACGTAAGTATGTTATTTTTTGGGCTTGTGCCCCTATGGCTTATAGTACCTTGGTCTTATGTTGTCTTTCGAGATACAGAAAATGTGAGTTACAGTTGGTTCGCTCGGTTGTCGTAGGGTGCTGAGTGCCAGTCACGCCTTACCAAGGTTGGGGTGTGACAATATTCTGAAAATATTTTTATTTTTCCAACACTGTTTCTGTTCAATTTTCTAGTTTCTGCAGTTTACTAGTTTTAAGTATTTTATTGTTAAGTATTTTATACTGTGTAATCTGTTTTTACTAAGTGTTTTACAGATTGTATTGAAACTTTATTTAAACTTATACAGATTACTTTGCCAACAATCTTAAGGAAATTATTATATGTATTCTGTTTAAGGAGATTAAAACTTGTGTAGTTTTCTACTCCATATGAATATTAGTATTATGACTTGAAGATATAAAAACTTCGTTGGAATACCAAAGTTCATAATTATATTGCAATTTGAAGAAATAAAATCTTCATCATTTAAGTTTGTGATTTAATTGCTATTCTGGTTTTATTAACTAAAATAGTTTGTTGATTTGACAGTGACAAAGAAATAATGGCAATTCAGACTGGAACTCCCTCTGCGAATATTGCACCAGCGGTTACTCTTACAACCCGTACCGCTGTGCCACCGGCTGAGAAACCTATGAAGTTCACCGGTGCCAACTTTAAACGATGGCAGCAAAGAATGTTCTTTTGGCTTACCACCCTTGGTATGCAAAAGTTCACCAGTGAGGACCCTCCCGTGCCTGCTGCTGACATGCCTGACAACCAAAAGTTCATGGTTACTGAGGCTTGGAAACAAGCTGATTTTTTGTGCAAAGGCTACATTTTGAGTGCCTTAGAAAATGACTTGTACAACGTCTGCAGTGCAGTAGAGACCTCCAAAGAACTATGGAGTGCACTTGAAAAGAAGTACAAAACCGAAGATGCTTGCTTGAAGAAGTTTGTGGTTGCCAAATTCCTAGACTATAAAATGGTGGATGGAAAAACCGTTGGAACCCAAGTTCAAGAGCGTCAAATTATCTTCCATGACCTTATTGCTGAAGGTATGGTAGTGAATGAAGCGTTCCAAGTGGCTGTAATGATTGAGAAGTTGCCGCCCTCATGGAAAGATTTCAAGAATTATCTTAAGCACAAGAGAAAGGAAATGAAGTTGGAGGATCTTGTGATTCGTCTCAAGATCGAGGAAGATAACAAAACCGTTGAGAAGAGGTACCGTAAGAGTTCACCGATTGAAGGGGCAAACATCGTTGAAGATGTTGTTCCGAAAAAGAACAAGAAAAGGAAGAGGACTTCTGGAAAGGAGAAGGATACTAACAAGAAAAAGTTCAAGGGCAACTGTTATAATTGTGGTAAAGCAGGCCAAAAGCTCCCGACTGTCGTGCCCCCAAGAAGGACAAAGAGAAAAACAAGGGCCAGGCAAACATGGTGGAAGATGTTGATGACCTGTGTGCAATGTTGTCTGAATGCAACCTGGTTGGTAACCCAAAGGAGTGGTGGCTTGATTCTGGCGCCACTCGACATGTGTGTGCCGTTAAGGAATCGTTTGCAACCTACACTCCCGCTGGGCCCTATATATGGGAAATATTGTAATAGCCAAAGTTGAAGGATATGGGAAAATACTTCTGAAGATGACTTCTGGCAAGGTGCTGACTCTCAACAATGTTCTGCACGTTCCAACAATTAGGAAGAATTTAGTTTCAGCCGGACTACTTGTCAAAAACGGCTTTAAGTCCGTGCTAGTTAGTGAGAAAATTGTAATAATTAAGAATGATATGTTCATAGGAAAGGGCTACCTCACCGAGGGCCTTTTCAAACTTAATGTAATGGTTGTAAGAATTCAGCTTCGTTTTACTTATTGGAGTCAAATGATTTATGGCATGTTCGTTTAGGACATGTCAACTACAAAACCTTGCGAAAATTGATTAATTTACAAGTATTGCCTAAATTCGAGTGTAATAAATCAAAATGTGAAATCTGTGTTGAATCTAAGTTTGTTAAACATCCATATAAGTCTATTTATAGGAGTTCAAATCCTTTAGACTTAATCCACACAGATATATGTGATATGAAGTCAATACCATCTCGCGGTGGGAAAAAGTATTTTATAACTTTTATTGACGATTACACTCGATATTATTATGTGTATTTGCTTAATAGTAAGGATGAATCAATTGATGCATTTAAGCAATACAAAAATGAAGTGGAAAACCAATTGAATAAAAAGATAAAAATGATTAGAAGTGATAGGGGTGGAGAATACGAATCTCCTTTTGTAGAGATATGTTTAGAATATAGGATTATTCACCAAACTACTGCCCCATACACACCACAATCAAATGGAATTGTGGAAAGGAAAAACAGAATATTAAAGGAGATGATGAATTCTTTATTAATAAGTTCCGGTTTACCGCAGAGTTTGGGGGGGGGGGGGGGGGGAGGAATTATCCTTACAGCTAATCGAATACTCAACAGGGTGCCCCACAGCAAAACACAATGTATTCCATATGAAATATGAAAAGGAAGAAAACCCAACTTGAAATATTTCAAAGTGTGGGGGTGTTTAGTAAAGGTCCAAGTTCTTTTGCCCAAAAGGGTAAATATCGGACCAAAAACTGTGGATTGTGTGTTTTATTGGCTATGCTACAAACAACAAAGCTTGTCGATTTTTGGTTCACAAATCGGACAATCCCGAAATTCATGTTAATACGGTAATTGAATCAGATAATGCTGAATTATTTGAAAACATTTATCCGTATAAAACTGAATGTGAGTCGTCAAGTGAAAGATCTAAACGACCGCGGGAAGAACCAAAGAAAAGTACACCGAGTGAAGAGGATCCAAGGCGTAGCAAACGTCAAAGGACATCTACTTCATTTGGACCAGATTTTGTGACATTCTTGCTTGAAAATGAGCCTCAAACATTTAAAGCAGTGATGTCATCTTCTGATTCAGCATTTTGGAAAGAGGCAATCAATAGTGAGATTGAATCAATTTTGAACAACCATACATGAGAATTGGTTGATCTTCCTCCTGGAAATAAACCTTTAGGATCAAACTGGATTTTTAAAAGGAAAATGAAAGCTGATGGCACTATTGACAAATATAAGACAAGACTTGTGGTCAAATGTTATAGACAAAAAGAAGGTCTTGATTACTTTGACACATACTCGCCGGTAACAAGAATAAAATCTATTCGGGTGTTAGTGGCACTGGCGGTCGTATATGGTCTTGAAATCCATCAAATGGATGTCAAGACAGCTTTCTTAAATGGAGAATTGGAGGAAGAAATTTACATGGAACAACCTGAGGGTTTTGTGGTTCCTGGTAAAGAAAGGAAAGTGTGCAAACTTGTTAAGTCACTTTATGGACTTAAACAAGCACCCAAACAATGGCATGCAAAATTTGACCAAACAATGTTGGCAAATGGATGTAAGATTAATGAGTGTGACAAATGTGTTTACATTAAAAATACTCCAAAACATGAAGTCATTGTTTGTTTATATGTTGATGACATGTTGATAATTACTAGAGATATTGCCGATGTAAATGCTACGAAGCGTATGCTCGCTAGCAAATTTGACATGAAAGACTAAGGGGTTGCTGATTTGATCTTAGGAATTAGGATCCATAAAACTCCATAAGGTCTAGCATTATCACAGTCACATTATATTGAAAAGGTACTTGACAAGTTTAAGTATTTAAATTTCAATGTTGCAAAGACTCCAATTGATGTAAGTTTTGCACTTCAAAAGAATGAAAGTGAAAGTGACTCACAATTGGACTATGCACGAGTTTTGGGAAGTTTAATGTATATTATGAATTGTACACGACCAGATATAGCATGTGCTATTAGCAAGCTGAGTCGATTCACGAGTAATCCCAATCAAACTCATTGGATGGCAATGAAACGAGTCTTGGGGTATTTAAAACACACCCAAAACTATGCTTTGCATTATAATAAATATCCCGCAGTAATTGAGGGATATAGTGATGCAAACTGGATCACCGGGTCATCTGAAGTTAAATCCACGAGTAGATATGTTTTCACCGATGGTGGAGGAGCAGTGTCTTGGAAATCATCAAAACAGACACGCATCGCCCGCTCTACAATGGAATTTGAATTTATAGCTCTAGACAAGGCCTGTGAAGAAGCTGAATGGCTCTAGAATTTCTTAGAAGATATTCCATTCTGGCCCAAACCTTTGGCTCCTATATGTATACATTGTGACAGTCAAGCAGCAATAGGTAGGGCAGGGAGCGTAATGTATAACGAAAAATCTCGTCACATATGACGGAGACACAATACCGTTAGACAACTCCTCTCTAGTGGCATTATCACGATTGACTATGTAAAGTCAAGAGATAACGTAGCAGATCCGCTTACAAAAAGCTTATCTAGAGAGGGAGTTAGTAGATCATAAATGGGAATGGGGTTAAGGTCGAGGACAAGTCATCATGGCGGTAACTCTACCTAGCAGACTGGAGATCCCAAGAGCTAGGTTCAAAGAGATCAAACAAAGTTGTGACTAACGGTTCAACATTGTCAAATAACTCAACCCATTATCGGATGAAGACAATGTTCAGAAATAAGGATAAAACTTTATGACTTGTTAATGAGTTAATAAAGCATTAACATTTTTAATGATTATCTAAATCTGGAAGTGTATGACCAGATAATGTGGCTATAGGACCACATGTTTAGAAATCACCTATGTGAGTGTTAACTGTAAGCCGCTTTAAAAGGGAATGACAGTGAAGGCCCATTCTCTATGCACTCATGAAACCAGGCGGTGTTCATGGCTGAAACAAACACAACCGTGAGAACCATAAACGGTTGAGGGTTGATTGTGTGACTTATGTTGTCTAGGTATACAACAAAGTTCGACGGTTCAAAGATATCAAATCTACCGATTGATCGAGTATATCCGATATAAGTTCACTACGGAAAGTTCAAAGGGAAACCTACTTATCTAGATGCAGTCAATCTTCGCTTGTATATCACACTTGTCCGCGCATTCTTTTATATTATGGCCATTCCCCATTCATGTGGGGGATTGTTGGGTTTTGATATTGGTGAATGGGAAATGATGAGATGAAAAGTGAAGGGAATGTAAAAGGTCTCTTTTGCTTTGGGAATGTAAAAAGTCTCTTTTGCTTTGGTTAAAACATTTGTCCCACATAGGAAAAAGAGAGGAAAAAAGAGGTGTATATATTACATTACACCTTCTCTAGTCGATAAAAGGGTTGAGGGGGCAAGGACGCTCGCGCCGTCGTCGCTCGCTCGGCTTCGGCTTCGGATCGATTGATTATCTTTTTGGACAAACTTTTCCTTAATTATTTAATTAATTATTTATTTAATTAAATGAAAAAAAAAACAAAAACATCCAACGCGGATCGACCCTGACCCGCGACTTGTGACCGAACCGGTCCGTTTTTCTCTTCCCGGATATTTTTGAATTTCCTTCCAAAAAACCTGGTGACTGATCTGAATGGTTGTAAACATTCAGAATCAGTACCTCCAACTGCTATAAATTCCTAATTTGTTCCAGAATTCACAACGAATTTTCTGCGCTCAAAAAACAAAATAAAACCTTTCTCTCCAAAACTCTCTTGTTTTATTCTGTGTGATACACCGCCGTTGAGTGGTTCGCCGCTACCTGAATTTGGAGTACTACTATTCTGGTAAGATAATCGTTCTATCATGGGAAGGGATATTCCATCAACCTCGAGTACTGTGAGGGGAATAATTTTCTTAAGGACACACTTTGAACTAAGTGGACTCGATTATATTCTGAAAATATCAACACTATTTCTGTTCAATTTTCCAGTTTCTGTAGTTTACTGGTTTTAAATATTTTACTGTTAAGTATTTTATACTGTATAATCAGTTTTTACTAAGTGTTTTACAAATTGTGTTAAAACTTTATTTAAACTTATACAGATTACTTTGCCAAAAAACTATACATGTTTGAGTAATGAAACATGATAATAGCAATTTGTATATTGTGCAAAGAGATTAAAACGCTTAGCTAAAGGCACAAAAAGTAATCGTTGCAGTTTGGAATTTAAATTTAAGGGTATACTAATTTGTAGATTCGACTCACTCTTATCCCAAGATTCTTCATGATTCTGCACCCAGTTGATATTAAATAATTCTTCCCTTTCAAATTATTTATCTTTTTTTTTTTTTAATTTTACATTCTCCTTAAGAAATATTAATTAGGAAGGGTATTTGACTAACTTTACCCTCTTATTTAAGTCTAAGTTGTAATTTTTTTCCCATTAAATGTCCACTCTATTTATGTGTCATCTCCATTAATGATAAAATTCTACTAAGGATAAAATAAGAAAAAAACAATTAATTTTGTCTTGAACTTTTAAAATAACAAATAATTTTAGATAACTAATTTTAGTAACCACGACAAATAATTTAAAAGAGAGGCAGTAATGATCTATGTTGGAATATGAGGAGATTTCAATTGAATTAGCAATAAAAGGAAATACTTGGTACAATAATTGTAGTTTTCATTAAGAAAAATAAGTACTTATTGTAGTCAACACGATAAGTGTATAGAAATCAAATTCAAAGCAAAATAAATTGCTCATTGGAATCAGATGATTATTTGCATTAATAAAAAAATTCAGATTATTTGGGAAACCGTGATAAAAACTCTTCTGATAATTCTGAAAATATCAGACAAGGAAAAGTAAACGTTGAAAAGAAAAAATTGGAAAGAATATATAGTTCTAAAACTTACAGAAACTACAGTCATTCAATGTCCATAATTTTCAATTTGTTTTAAAACAAAAGTTCAAGACATCGTTTAGTTATACACTGAACTGATTTTTTTGAGAAATTTTGGAAGAAGAATTTCAAGTTTGAAAAAAGTAAGTTTGACTAGTTTATTGAGTGATCTTTTTTACTCATTTGGCCTTGAGATTTTTTTTTTTTTTAACTCTATTTGAAAATTAATATTTGGCCATGAACATTCATATAACTTGAAGTTATATTAGGAATTTGGAAAATACCTAAAATCATACTTTCACCTTTTTTCACTTTTACTACATTTAAGCAACCAAATATTCTTTGCAAAAACTATAACTAAACACAACTCCGTCTTCAACTTCACCTTCAAAATTCCAAATAAAGAGAAAAATATTTGGTTTTCAAGGCCAAACGCCTACTTTATACTCCAAAATTTTAACTGTTTCTCAAATTTAATGCATGTCTAAATATAATTTTGTTTTCAATTTTTTTTAATTTATTAAAAGGGAAAATATACAAATATACCTCTCAACTTTGTGATTTAGAGGAGATATACCCCTCATTAAAAAAGTGGTGTATGTATACCCCACCATTATAAAATGGTGCAAATATACCCTTTTTGCTGACGGAATTTTTTTATAAAAATCATTTAGCTTATTTTTTAATTAAAAAAAAGTGTACTCATTTTTTTTAATACACCTATTTTGCTAAAGTCATATAGTAATTTTTTTTATCCCTAGTGGGTTGGGTCTGGTTTGTTTAAAAAAATTGGTAGACTTATTTTTTAAAATCATGGGGATATTTTTTTAAGTGAACTAGACCCGAGACACCAGTAAAAAAAATTATCATGTGGCTTTAGAAAATATGTCTACTACAAAAATGGGTAGACTTTTTTTTAAAGCAATGTGACATTTTTTAAAATTTAAACGTAAGCTAAATGATTTTAAAAAAAAATTTCATTAGTGAAAAAGGTATATTTGCACTATTTGTGTAAGGACAGAGTATATTTATACCATTTTGTAACGGTAGAATATATATACATCACTTTTTAATAAGTGATATATCTTTTCTAAATCACAAAATTGAAGAGCATATTTGTACTTTTATCCTTTTTAAATATCATATTTTTAACTCCTATTTAATTTTCATAAAACAAAAAAAAGTGAAGAAGCAGATAAGAATATACAAAAGGAGAAGGAAAAAAAGAAGCAAGAAAAAACAAAACATATCGACAAAATACAACAAAAACAAATTGAAGTTAATTCATCTCATCCGACCTACATACCCCCATGTTCTCTCTAAACATTCTTTTTTTCACTTCTTTGCATCTGCATTCCACTTTACTTTCATTATTTTCTCTCTATAAGTTCTCTTCTTTACTTCCATTGTTTTTTTTCCATTTTCCTCTAAAAAAAAAAAAAATCTTTTTTTTGTTCTTATGAACTGTCTCTATTTCTGACACCAAACTCTCTTTGAACATAAGTCTTCTATACTAGCTAGTGGACACGCTAAAAAGAGTAGTAGGTTTCTTTCAACTTCACTCTCTAATTTCCACTCTTGAGTTTGTTATAATACAATTCATGCAATACGCTTTTTTTTTTAATAAAAATATTTTTTATATTTTATTAATAATTTAACTTAAATTTTTTATTTTGCTGAAATGATTTAGTTTCCTCAAAAATATTTATTTTAAATTATAAGTTTTAAAAGTGTGCTTCTGTTATTAAGTTTCGTGGCAAGTGAAATACTTTTACATAAATTGAGAGAGCAAGAGTAGTACAACCTTGGATTCATCCTTAAGCTTTCTCTGAATTTCTTTATTTTTTTCCCCTCATTCGACCAAACAAAATTTTGTCTTTTATTATAATCAACGCTCCTACTTTCTCTTTTTCTGTTTCTTGATAAACCCATTTCTCCAACTTTAGTTATTTTGCAGTTTACTTGTTGACTGTTATTCTAATGGGTTATTTCAGTTCAGGTTTGATGTAAAGCTTTGTTTTTTTTTTTTTTTTTTTTTTGTGTGGACTTTAAGAAGAAGAAAAATGAAAACTTGGGTTTTATTTGGAGTTTTAGTTACTATTGGACTGTTTTTTCTGACATGTGATGCTTTTCCATCTAATGAAGGTATGTGTTATCAATTTCAACTTGTATTTATTACTTAGATCTTGATTTGATTGATTTTTGTGAAGTTTTAATTCATATAATTTAGGACAATGTAGGGAATTATATGCTGTTAATTAGTACTAGTAAAGATCTTGGTTTTATTGTGTTTAGATAGTGCATTGATGAAATGCTAATGGGAGTAATTTGTTTTTGTTTTTGTTGAACAGTTTATGCTTTAAATAACTTCAGGGAAGCTATATATGAAGATCCACGTATGGTATTTTCAAATTGGAATGCTTTAGATTCAGATCCTTGTGACTGGTCTGGAATTTCTTGCTCGATGGCCCGAGATCATGTCGTAAAAATGTGAGAAATGTGTCTTTTGCTTATGGCATTTTCATTATCATTTTTCGTTCTACGGTCAGACCTCTCTGTAACAACATCGTTTGTATCCTGATATTTTTTGGCAGCTATAGCAAAATGTTGTTATAGAGAATATATATGTATAATATGACATAGTGTGAAAAATCGGTTCCGCAAAAAATATGGTTGTTATAGTGAAATGTTGTTATAAAGGATGACTGTTATAGAGAAGTCTGTATCTGTTTTATTGAATTGACTTTTCCCAATTGGATGCTACTTATTGTGTTACTTTTTGATACATATTAGTAGCACCACTGAACCTTTAATATGCATTTACACTTTCTCCTGTCTTTGTAATTTTGCAGTAATATTTCTGGTGTTTCTTTGAAGGGTTTTGTTTCACCGAACTTGCATTTTATCACGTCTTTGCAAGAACTGTAAGCTATTTCTTCCATGAAACAATTATATCTCTAACTCTGCTGCGTAAAAGATTTGGTAAAAAGCTTAATGCTATGTATTGGTGATATGCAGGATATTGCATGGAAATACACTGATCGGTACAATACCAAAGGAGATTGGCTTGTTGAAAAACTTAAAGGTCTTGGATTTGGGTTCTAACCAGCTAACAGGACCAATTCCTCTCCAGCTTGGTAACTTGTCAAACATTATTAAAATGTTAGTGAAATTTAAGTGTTTGTTGTTGTATGTGAACTTTCCTTTTTGACTTCCATGAAGTTCCCTTATCTCATCTAATTTTGTTATGTCTCGTGCAGAAACCTTCAAGCCAATGCATTAACGGGTAAACTGCCCTCTGAGATTGGTGATTTGAAATATCTTCAGGAACTTCGTCTGGACAGAAATAAGCTCAAAGGAACACTGCCTGCCAGTAACGGCTCAAATTCTACATCCAGTGCGCATGGCATGTAAGTTGAATATGGACAGTGCTTTTTCTTCTCTTTTTTTCCTTCAATTTTATGCATTTTTTAATCTTTGGTGCTGTTACGTGGGTATTACATCATGAGTCTGTGTTAGTTGAAGATATAATGTTGCAAGGCTTCAAGGAAATGGTTCATTAGATTTTTCAATTTGTACAGTATGAAGCTGCTTTGTTTTATCTTTTGGGTTGGGGGGGGGGGGGGGGGGGGGGATATCTGAAGCTTGGAATCATTTATTTTAGCCTCTAACTATACCCTTACTAAATGATTCTTCCTAAAATGTAATGTTGCCAGGACTTAAGATCACTATACATTTGAAATTTTTGGGATATTTGAAGCTTGATTGAATTTATATATCTTTTTAATCTTCTAATGAACCCATAGTATCTCAATCAGCATATGATTTTGCTGCAATATTTTTGGCCGCCTTATATCTGGACGTTGAAAGAGTCTATGGCTAACGTTTAATCTTTTCTGTCGTCTTGATTGATGTTGCTGGACTTCTGTTGACATGTATATATGTTGTACTTGAACTTAATATGATATATTTTTCGTTCTCCTGGAAACTTCACAATTTTCCTTAATGCATCTGGGGGTGACTTGTGAGAGTTTTGAGGAGGGGTTATGGATGAATTGGTCGACATTCTGTTAAGTATTTGGTTAAGCTATACCCTTAAAATCGACAACAACAATGAATGTTATGGAATCTTAAAGAGTTCAACATGTATATTCAAAAGTCATCACTGATGTCGGCGATATTGTATATTTTTCAAGAAAATCAGTTTAGCCTTCTATGATTGCTTGAGCTTCTCATTATTGTTCTATATAAATCCATTTAAGTCTTATCTCACTGTTGGTTTCTTAGTAACCTTCTTTCGTTTTTGTTTAGGTATGTCTCTGGTGCCAAACCTACTGGTCTTTGTCGTTTATCTCAACTGAGAGTTGCTGATTTCTCCTTCAACTTCTTCTTTGGAAGCATACCGAAGTGTCTGGATTACCTTACAAAGTATAGTTCCTAATTCTGATCCACAAACGCTTTTTATACTCTAATTTTCTATTTCTGAATGCCTGTTATTTTGCTCTTGCTGTAGATCTAGCTTTCAAGGAAATTGCCTTCAAGCAAAAGATCCCAAGCAGCGGTCTACTGCTTTATGTGGTATGTAATCTGTTATACAACTTTTATCAGTCACAGTTGAAAAGATCAAGTTTAATAGGACCGAATTGATTATTTTAACTTTTGAATTATAGGAAGCACTCCACCTGCCAAAAGCCATGCAGCGCAGACCAATAATAAGCATCGGCTTGTTGAAGGAAGAGCCAAACATCAGTCTGCTTCGAAACCTACCTGGCTTTTAGCTTTAGAAGTGGTGACCGGAGTTATTGCAGGTTCTCTCTTACTTGTGGCTATTCTGACTGCCATTCAGAAGTGTAAGAACAAATCTTCAATTATCATCCCTTGGAAGAAATCAGCAAGTGAGAAAGACCATATGACTGTTTATGTAGGTGAGTGTCATGCTAACCATGAGTGTTACTTGATTCTTTGTTGCCAGACGTTTTTTTTTTTTTTTTTTTTTTTTGGCTTAGAGGATTACGATTTCAGAAGCATCAATTACACTTCACAATTCTATTAGTAACGAATATTTCTTCGTCAGATACCGAGATGCTAAAGGATGTTCTAAGATATAACAGACAAGAACTTGAGGTAGCTTGTGAAGATTTCAGCAATATTATTGGATCCTCACCAGACAGCTTGGTTTACAAAGGAACCATGAAAGGCGGACCTGAAATTGCTGTAATTTCCCTTTGTATCAAAGAAGAGCAGTGGACCGCCTATCTAGAACTTTATTTTCAGAAAGAGGTGAAACTTATTATTGCTGATCTCTCATGTGCAATAAAAGTACCAAAAAATTTCATCTTTGCTGTAATGCTGTAACTTCTATGGTTTTACAAACTCAGATAGCGGAATTGGCCAGAATAAACCATGACAACACTGCAAAACTTCTAGGTTACTGCAGAGAGAGCAGTCCATTCACACGGATGTTGGTGTTTGAGTATGCATCTAACGGGACATTATATGAACACCTTCATTGTAAGTAGAATTAACTATTGTATACAGGAACTTATGGTCTGTTTTAGAGGCTGAAATCCAAGTCCTTTGAACCTATAACAGATGGAGAAGGATGCCAACTATCTTGGACGCGGCGAATGAAAATAGTTATTGGCATCGCTAAAGGACTAAAATATCTCCATTCGGAACTTGACCCACCATTTACTATATCGGAACTGAATTCAAATTCTGTGTATCTCACAGAAGATTTCTCTCCCAAGGTAAGTCATAGATTTCTCTATCATTGCTGCAGAACCAATTTACACTTAAAATTTGTAGTTGATGGTACTGGCTATTTGGTGCAGCTTGTTGATTTTGAAAGTTGGAAATCGATAATTGCTAGATCAGAAAAGAATTCTGGTGCTATCAGTAGTGAAGGAGCAATGTGTGTCCTTCCAAATTCTCTAGAGAGCCGTCATCTTGACATCCAGGGTAACATCTATGCATTTGGAGTACTACTGCTCGAAATAATCAGCGGAAGACCTCCATCTTGCAAAGACAAAGGGTGCTTAGTAGATTGGGTAAGCATTTCTTTCCATGTGATAAGTTTTTTGTATATGATATAACTTTCTATGTAGAACCTGGACTTGCCAATTTTTTAGGGTTTTCTCATTTTTGGCCCGTCACTGAAATTAATTTCGGATGCTAGCCAAAATATACAAAACCTATACATTGAATATGTATATTGTATGTATATTTATCTATATTATATGTATTATGTATATTTATACTTAATATACGAAACCTATACATTTGTTGCCTATTATTCTTTTGAGTGGTCCAAAAAATGTAATTATCCCTTTATGGTATCTCAAGTTGACTTTGATGTTGCAGGCCAAAGAGTTCCTTGAAGTGCCAGAGGTATTGCCATATGTTGTAGATCCCGAGTTGAAACATTTCAAATATGAAGACCTCAAAGTGATTTGTGAGGTGGTGAATCTCTGTATCCACCCGAATTCCATTAGCAGGACTTCCATGAGAGATTTGTGTGTAATGTTGGAGAGTGAAATCGACACATCCATAACTGCAGAGCTCAAGGCGTCGTCTTTGGCATGGGCTGAGCTACTCTCATCCTAACTGCCAAAGATACAAAGCTAACCGTATACATCTATACATATATATCATAGATGTTTAATTTTCTAGCACATTTTCTATCTATTTTTTCCGTTGTTTCTTTGTAATCTCTTACTCCATTCTCCTTCCTAATATTCGGGAGTTATGGTGAGTTTATGTAAATTTTGCATGCTGGTAGAAATATATAGAGTTCAAAAGATGCTAGTCTTGATACCTTGTATACAAAGTTACAAACTGGACCTACAATGACTGTGTTAATAGTGAATGAAACTCAATGCAGCAATTATCCTTTTTCGTAGTTGTGGGGACTTGTGCCTAGTCTTGAAGGCTCTTTGTTCCATTTGAGGCATAGTTTTTCAAATTTAGGAATTCCATTTCCTTAACTTAAGACAGAATGTACTCCCTGAGTCCCATAATAAGTGTCACGATAATTAAAAATACGCATATTGAGAAACTAATAATGTAATGTGAAGTTTATCAAATTATTTCTATATAATAAAAATAAATTATTTTTACCTTTTGATTAGAGCATGCACAAGAAGTAAATCTTTTGACATTAGGAATCCAACAATACCAAACTATTATGTGGTGTTTTCAATCATCATTTAGATGTTATTTTATTATCTAAGGGTAGAATTGAAAAAAAAAAACTAGTCAATTTATGTCTTAGTTTTTTAAGGTGACACTTATTATGAGATAATTTTTTTTAGCTAAGGTGACACTTATTATGGGACGGAGGGAGTATCTTTTTTCACAACCAATAAGATTGGTAAAGTATTTTGATTCTTTTACCTAAGTACATAATTGGTATACCAAAAATATACGCCCATTCATTATTTCACTGGATGCATATCTTTTTCGGAGATGGGATAGAGGGTGGGTTGGGGTTAAGGCGGATTCATGAATTATTATCTTTTTAAATTTTTTATTACATAGTGGGTAGGGGAAGGGAAAGGGGAAGGGGAAATGGGGGAGGGGATTACAACGTGGGGATTCGAAACTTCACCAACAAGGTGAAAATTTAGGTAGCCAACCAACTGAGCTACTAAATCCCTACTCATAAATTAAATTTGATATTCCATTTTCAAGGTTTTTGGCACTAAGTTCATTATATTTTTCAAATTATGACGTCAAATTTAATTTTGTCAAAATTTTAATAATTTCCAGCATATATTTCAATTATGTGTCTGAATTCGGTTGAACCTGTAGCACGGTGGTGGCATCCTCCATTGGGGTGAAGTGTCGTGGGGTAGAATTATAAGTAGTGGATGCTACATGTTTAGTTGTTGGTTAGAGTTATGCAGGGATAAGTTATTTATTTATTAGTTATTCTATATTCTTCGTGAAATAATATATAGATTTCCTAATAAATTAGTATGCTGAGATTCTAAATTGCTAACTAAGCACAGTATTTGATGTGTTAGAATTTTATACATCGCAACGACCCCCTGTTCTCTAACTTCCCTAACATAAAAATATATGTGATTTATTTTCGTACACATTCTACAAAAAACTGTCGTGCCAAACACACCCTCATATTTTTTTTGTCAGTTTCAACGACTGAATAGTCTGGGATCTCTTCTAATCACTAGCCCCACTGTGATTCATTCTCTGAATTAACAAAAGTTGTCACCAAGTTAGTCCCTAGTAGTTAATTCAATCATATTATCTACATTTGATGTATATTCTTTCATCATCTTAAATTGGTTTCTGATTTTCCACATTTCCTTGTTTTGCACTTAATTTACATCTGATGTTTTATCAGAATCCCACAATTTATGTTTTGCTAAAAACCAAGTTATGTTTTGCCATTTGATTGACTTACATTTTCTTAATTGTCTTGTAGTTTGGGTTACAATCATTTGAGTATAGATGGCCAACAGAGCTCCAGTTAGAACAAATAGCTCAGCACTCATTGCTATGATTGCTGATGAGGTAATTCCACAAATTAATCTTTCACTAACAAAAGCAATGTGCTTTCATATTTATCTTTAAAATTGGTATTCTTGGCATCTTTAATGTAAAACAAATTACAATGTTAACTTCCTTTTGTCAAGGAGATTCAACATTTTATATATACTAAACAATAGTTTTCCCTATTTGCGCAATATGATTTTCCAATGAGAAATTGACATAAATAGCCATCCACCGAAATAATAGTCAGCAAATGTAATTTTTTTGCAAATTGATGTATAATATACATAATAGTGTATTTTTTTTTTTTTTTGTATATTTGGCTAGCGAATGTAATTATTTTTTTTCCGACTAGCCAAATGCGTAAGTTTCCCTCTTCCAATGAACCCCATTGATTGGTTGTTGGCTCTGCCAAATGTATACTTTTTGTATATTGATGTATAATATACATATTTTATGCAGTATAGTGTATATTTCTTGTATATTTGGTTAGCAAATGTAATTTTTTTTTGTCGGACTGGCTAGATGTGTAACTTTCCCTTTTCCAATGAACCCCCCCTGATTTGATTGTGGCTCTGCACTGTTACCCCCCCCCCCCCCCCCCCCCCTCCCTCTCTTTAGTGGGCTTTCCCGGTGCAAATCTGTATAATTCATCGGTGGGCTTTGGGTACGGGAAACTTAAACCAAAAAGGAAAAAAATTAAGTTGATGTCTGGTCTCTTTATCATTTCTGGTTAATGAGCTTTATTTATTCTTTTGAGCTGAGGGTCTATCGGAATGGAGAAACGGCCTTTCTACCCAAAAGGTAGGTGTAAGGTCTGCATACAGCCTACTCTCCCCAGACCCACTTGTGGGATTACACTGGGCATGATGTTGTTGTTGTTGTTATTGGTTAACGAGCTTTATCAGTTCTTGTTCTTAGTTTATTATAGGATGCCTTTATATGTGTGTAAATTGTTGGTGCTTCTTCCTTCTGTTCTTGTCTAAGGTTTTATGACATAATTTCTGAACTGCTGATGTATGACAAACATTTAATTTATTGATTTGGATGCTTTGGTTAACCATGCCTCACTTTTTCTTGAATGGATTCATAGGAGTAAATGATGGTGTATAAACTGAATTGTATCATGGAATTGAATGCGTTCTTAAATCTTATTTCTGAACAAACTACAATGTAGAAATAGTAGACATCAAGTATACAGTTAGTGTTAACTATTATGGAACTTTCTCAACAACTCAATTCCTTTTATCTTATGGCAATCACAGGGAAATTTTGGAATTTAAAATTCATATTCTCATTAGTGTACTTGCTGACTTGTTAAAGGCAAAGCTATGTGAATGGGGTTCTATTTCTGTTGTTCTTAATTTGCTGTATAAATGCATTGCATGCAGTAGACATTGATATCTGTTTGTCATCCTGAAGCTTTTAGATTATTAAATGCTGAATGTACATTTAAATGTATGGAGATAAATAGACATTCATCTGATGGAAATAACTTGTTAATGTAGGATACAATCACTGGATTTTTATTGGCAGGAGTTGGCAATGTTGATTTGAGGAGGAAAACTAACTATCTTATTGTGGATTCAAGTATGTTTTCAACTTTTTGTTCTCTCTAATATTTGATTTAATAGCTGAAGAAATTATGAAACTAGAAAATCAAGATTGCTTGATTAGGATTATTAAGTCCTTGTCAGTGATGGAGCTTTTTCATTTTGTATCACTCTATTTTATTTTTGAAGAAGAATATAGCTTATATTTCCGTTTCTTATGGTGTAGAAACAACGGTGAAGCAGATTGAAGATGCTTTTAAAGAATTCACCACAAGGGAGGACATTGCAATTGTGTTAATCAGCCAATATGTGAGTTTTTATTCTATTTTTCTCTTGTTTTTATGGCAGATGCATGGCATCATTTCAACTGTTGGTTATATCTTTGTCATGGAGAATGTTGAACATTAATTATTATGTTAGTGCTAATCGGATGTATGACGGCCTAGCTTTGAACTTGTGAAGTACCTCATCACAGGGCAAAATTTAATTGTCCTAGACCCAAAGGTAGCTTGATATGAGAAACCGGATTGAGAAGTGGAAAATAAATTAATCAGTGTATGATTTAGGAAGTTGAGCTTCATAAAAAATCTTTATGTGATATTTTTCCAAAAAAATTAACGTGATAGTTCCACCACTTGCTTAGTATACTTGTATTTGCAAAGTCGACCTTGAATGGTGTCTAAAAAGCAAAGTTGAGGAGTCATTGGCTCACTGCCATATAATGCCAACTTCTATGACTGCAAAGAGAAGGGCCATTTGTCCAATATGAGCTTGTGCTCTGCATTTAATAATGAGGACATAAATTACCTGTTAATTGCACCAAACAACTTAAGAGAAAGTACAAACACTTTCCATTGGCTAAGGGTTTGCTTTCTGCAGTCAGAACCAGGTTGTGAACAGAAGATTTAAGATGATTTGGAGGACCATACCTTTATGCATAATGTGGAACATATGGCTCGAAAGAAATTGGAGACTTTTTGATGATAAGAAACTTCACATTTCTTCTGTTAAGGATAGATGTTTACAAAGCTTATACTTTTGGTGTAGGAGTAGATTGATTGATAATTTGTCCCAGTATCTAGAGATGTTTGAGTGTCTGGGAATGTAATTGTCTGGTTTTCTTGAAATTTTGGTACCTTCTTGGTACTTTTTCATTAATGGAATTACCTTACCTTACCAAAAAAAATGTTTCGGTGACTCCAGTAAAATATTTCAAAATGTACTACCTCTAGCTAAGATCGAGCATTCTGGTGACAGTAATCAATTCAGTATTTCTGAACTGTATTTGTTTTCTTCAAATATTAGCAATTTATATGTTGTGCCTGCGTCTCTTCAAGGGACTAGCTGCTCCTCTTTTGCCTCTATTTGTAGTTGTTCTAATTAACTCTGGATCCAATAAGAGCTTGCTCCCATTTTGCGTCAAACTTTAGCTAATATAACATTGGTTTTTCATATTCAGGTTGCAAACATGATTAGATTCTTGGTTGATAGTTACAACAAACCAATTCCAGCCATTCTGGAGATTCCTTCTAAGGACCATCCATACGATCCTTCTCACGACTCTGTTCTTTCACGAGTGAAGTACCTCTTCTCTACTGAATCAGTGGCATCTGAAAGACGATGAGTGAAAAATGGATTATATATGTCATATGCCCCAATCATTAGTTCACCATTTTATTATGTATCTTCTATTATTATTGTCCTAAGATTTATTCATTAATCTTTCTTGTGTCTTAACTCGCTTTAGTCGTTCTGCCACTTATATACTGCATCTGTTTTCACTGCTTGCGTGAATACTTTATCTTTGTAATAAGTTGAATGTTGGCCTTTCTATTGAGTTTGCACTTATTGTACGATTGATCTTGGGATGGAGTTTTATTGAACAACAAAAATGTATGTGCTTTCTGGATGCATTGTGTTTATGGATATAATGTATGTGATTTAAATTTCCCTTAAATAAATAAATTATACACAATTTACGAACTTGTTCAAGTTTGCGAGTAATTACGCATTTATTGATCAAAATTGACAACATAGCCATGTAAGGTTAACTATGGGGGTGATCATTCAATTTTCACTTTATTGTACCAAAGTCACTAAGTAATTTATTTAACTTATTTAACAAAAAATTACTCATCTTACTGAATTTCACAAATAGTTGCTAAACTATTTTTTTATAACAAAAAAGTAACTCGATTTTTCCTAAATATCACAGAAAGCCAATAGTGAATGCAACGCCTTCTTATGAACTTTCTGTGATATTTAGATAAAATCGGGTGACTCTTTCCTTAAACAAATTGTCTTATGACTTCCTATGATCAGGGGCACAGGAGCGTTATCTGGACCCCCTTCGGCGGTAAATTTACACTGTATATAAGATTAAAACTAACTTTTATACATATATAGTAGATGTTGAACCCCCTTAGCTTCTTCGTGTATTTAATTCTTCGTATTTTCAAACTCCTTAATAAAAATTCTCATTCTGCCCCTGCCTATTAGACAGGGTAGAATGGTTCTTCCATTACCACGACAAAAATATATAGGCCCGATCAAAAAAATAATCTTTTCGTTACGGAAAATAAGTTATCAATTTTAATGGGGTCATTTGCACGATTTCCCTTCAAAGGCACTGGTCTTTAATTTTTTCCCTTCGCCTAATACCTTGAGGTTTTGGGTTCGAAACCCGGCTTAGTAAAAAAAAATAAAAAATCACAAGGCAGAGGTTTATAGCAAAATTAGGCCTATTCGGGCAAAAATTAGGCCTTAAGGCAAACTTTTACTCAAAATTAGGCCTTAAGGCAAAACTCTACCTTAAGGCCTAACTTTTGCCAAAAACTACGCCTATTCGGGCAAAAGTTAGGCCTTAAGACAAACTTTTGCCCAAACTCTGCCTTATAAGGTTCAAACTTTACCTTAAGGTAGAGTTTGAACCCAAAACTTTGTTTTGCAATTTTTTTAAATTTTTTTTGACTAAACAGGGGTTCGAATCCGGAACCCATGAGTTTTTAGGCGAAAGACAAAAATTAAAGATCAGTGACTTTGAAGGGAATTCCGCGCAAAAAAAAATGATTTTAATGCAATAAAATAAAGTTTTATAAAGTCACGGGTTTGGGTCAAAGAGATGGAGGCCCAAAATAGAGCCGACAATGGGCTTTTGGCCCAAGTATATAGACTTTTCTTTTCAAAAAAATACTCCAAATCCCAGTTCTCCATTGAGAAAAGCACAAATTACGCAATCGTTTTACTTTTATCCCGGCCTTTTCACACTTACACTTACACTTACACATTCACAAATTTTGCACTTCAATCCACACAAGCTTTTGCTCAATAAGGTAAATTTAATACTCTTTAATCTTACTCTTTTATGCTTTTTTTTTAAAATGTTTATTCTCCCTTTGTTTTCAGGTATATTTTTTTCATTTCTTCTTTGTGAAATGTATGTATTGTTATAATTTCCAATGTGGAACTGATTAAAGGGACTATGAAGTGTTGGTGCATGTATCAAATGAATAAGTGCATGACTTATATATATGAGGTTTACCATTTAACCTAGTTAGTTGCTACTATAATTTTACCCAGTGGCGGAGCCAGAATTTTCTCTAAGGGGTGTCAAAATATAAAGAAGTAAATTCACGAAGAAGCCAAAGAGTGTCAATATGTAATATATATACATAAAAATAAAAAAATTTACCTAGCTACACAGTGGAATTTTCCGACGAAGGGGTGTCGGTTGACACCCCTCAACTACATGTGGCTCCACCACTGATTTTACCTCAAGTGATCATACCATTGTAAATGGAGCAAAATTTAGTGGGCGTTTGGACATAAGAATTGTGAAATTTGGAAAAAAGTAGTATTTGTTTTCAAGTTGAAAATAGTATTTGGAAATTGGAGTTGCGTCTTTGGGAGGAAACTAGTTAAAAGGGGTCTTTACAAAATGAATAGAGGTGTATGACCCTATGTATACATGGACGATTCTGAAATAACACAGAGGCGATCTGTTATATTTTGTAGAGGGTCATTTAATCAATTCACCTTTTGTGTTTGGACATAAGAATTGTGAAATTTGGAGGAAAAAAAAAAGTAGTTGTATTTGTTTTCAAGTTAAAAATATTATTTGGAAATTGGAGTTGTGTTTGGAAATGAATGCAATTTGGATTTGTTTTTGGATTATGTCCAAACAGTAGTCCAGAATAATATTTCGCAAAAAAAAAAAGTGAAAACTATCCTTGGCCAAACGGGTCCT
Source organism: Lycium barbarum (assembly GCF_019175385.1). Taxonomy (NCBI): domain Eukaryota; kingdom Viridiplantae; phylum Streptophyta; class Magnoliopsida; order Solanales; family Solanaceae; genus Lycium; species Lycium barbarum. The sequence continues at coordinate 113,016,489 of NC_083343.1, read as the reverse complement.
TACTCCTTAGTATGGGGACTAAAAAAATGTAAGTGTCACAAGTAAGATATGGACCTAAGTCGAGGGGATTCAATATCTTCCACACACACACACACACACATATATATATATATTACTTTATCCCTTTTGCACGGTGTAATCTTTTGGCTAAGGGGATTCTATTGAAGCCCCTGGTTTGATATCCATACACGAGGTTTGAGTTTTCTTTAACCTGCAATATGAACATAGCGCCCCCAACAAAAGAGACGTCAATACAGAAAGAATTGTACTCGTATATAAGGCAGACGGGACAACATATGTGGATCGGAGTCTAGCTTTGTGTTAAGGCTTAAGAGATGCCTTTTTGGCTTTTTCTCCTTTGTAATAGGGAAAGGTTAATAAAGCTCTTACTAGGGGAATTTGAAGGTCTTATAGATAATGGGTTTGAGAATTGTAATATGAAGTCCCCTTTAAGATGAACAGATGGTTTAAATTTCATCACTTGTAGCAATTTAGGATTAAAAAAAGTAAACCAAAATCTGAAAATTAATGTTATTTTTTAAAACAAAGAACAAAATGAACGTCATTTAGTATTTCAGTAATAAAGAAATGATTGAACTGTTTCAAGACAAGAGATATACTAAATCAATGCAGAGTCGATAATTTTAGCTTTAAGTACATAGTATGTAGGATTACCAAACGCTATGGGGTGATCTAACTAATGAATTTGACAAAAGAAACATTGTAGTTTTGGTCAGTTAGATTCCAATTATTAGCACAATATACATATATATTCGGACGTCTGAACAAATCTCTATTTGTATCTGTTATAAAAACTCTACTTTGCCTTCTTTGCTGGAGTTTGGTATATGCTCCAATGATGTGGTACTAAACCGCGGATGGTATTTCATTTGTGTATGCATTCATGTTTGAAGTGAACAGCGTTAACGCCGAAGAATTGAAGATTCTATTGTGATACTAGAAGGAGAGTGACTGTCTGCCACATTAGTCTTTCCTAATTTTTATAACGAATGGTGCTTCACTATGCAAAGTTGGTTCTTTGACATAATATTTCTCTCCTGAATAACTGCTTGGTTTGGATCTCTGCATAAAGGGAGAGTTGTCATTCTTCTTATTGTTGTGGATGAAGCCTTCGTTTGCAAATCTGAGTAGTTATATGGAGTCACGGCATCTTAATCAACTCCATTGAAAATGGAAAGTGCTATCTCAATGGAATGGCAATATAGATTAATAAGATTGTGAGATTTTGCAAGTGATCCTTGTTGTATCTGCTGTTGTTATCTATCTTGGGTGCATGCCCATTAAATTATTGTGTTTTTTTCTCTTGATACAATTGGAGAAGCCGTTCGGACTTTCACAGGTTATAGGAAACATGGAGCCTATAACTTCAGGGGTAGAACAAGTTCTTATTAGCAATGCTTCCCAGAAACCTCGCATTCTGCTAGCTGCAAGTGGAAGCGTGGCAGCTATCAAGTTTGCAAATCTATGTCATTGCTTTTCTGAATGGGCAGAAGTCAAAGCAGTTGTAACAAAAGGTGCTCTTCATTTCATAGACAAAGTGTCATTTCCAAAAGACGTCGCCGTTTATACGGATGATGATGAATGGTCCGCTTGGAACAAGGTAGGTGATAGCGTGCTACACATTGAGCTCCGTAGGTGGGCTGATATCATGGTTATTGCTCCTTTGTCAGCAAATACGCTTGGAAAGGTGATATCTCTTTATATCTTTTATTCATCAAAAACTTTCATGATATTGGATATACATTCCACTGCAGGAAATGAATTTCGTTCCTTATACTAGTTAACTGTGGTGGTATTATGAAGTTCAGATAAATGTCAAAAAGTGACTAATTTGACTGAGGATAGACAACTCATTGAAGTTATCATGGAATTTGGCACCCTGGAAACTTGTGTGCCCATGAGTCCATGACCAAGTATCCTGAAAAGATCTGTGGCAAGTGTGGAATTCTGTAAACAGATATCCAGAATTTTCATAATTAAAATAAAATATATGAAGGATCTGTGTCTCATGGTTATAAAGTCGTTTAAGGTTACTAGTTTTTTGTTTTGTTTTTTGGTACACATAAATTACCATGTATATTTGTGTTGTAGATTGCGGGTGGATTGTGTGATAACTTGCTGACCTGCATCGTGCGAGCATGGGACTATGATAAACCTTTTTTTGTGGCACCAGCCATGAATACATTTATGTGGAATAACCCATTCACAGAACGGCACCTTATGACAATTGATGAGCTTGGTATCTCTCTCATACCACCAGTATCAAAGAGGCTAGCCTGTGGAGATTATGGAAATGGGGCAATGGCAGAGCCTTCTCTCATCTACTCAACTGTAAGACTCTTCTTAAATTCCCGATCAGAATCGGGTAGCAGCACCATCTCATGATATATGGATCATGAAAGTTCAATAGTTGTTGATGTTCACCACAAAAATGTTGTTCCAAGGATCCTACCCTGTATCTGGTACAATTTCCTACATGGCTTGGCATGATGTTCTTCTGCCTGTTGTTTTGTCTCCCTGCTATCTTGTTTGTACTCTTCAGAGCTACTTGCTTTCTAGGTTCACTTTCATTTTGTGTGGAGATATCATGCAACTCCAAGTAGTAGTAGCTGCTAAAAGTGGATGTAATCATGGAAAGACGTGTAGAAAACAGTCGCAGCTTCTTGATTAGCATAGCGAATGATGCTGGAAACTCTTATCTATTTTGTGAGTAGGTTTTACTTGTACAAATTTGTTGATATCAGGCTTCTTAGACTATGTAAAACTTTACTGCTTCCTCCGATTATTTGAAACTTTATTGGGAGTTCACTTTGATAATACAAAGGTAAACCATGTGAACAACTGAAAGATTTATTGGGAAAAAAGGAGTGATTTTTATAAGTTTTAAACTCTTATCTGGGTGACTTTACTTTCCAATGAATCGAGGAGAGCCTGCAGCAATAAAAGAAATATGCACCAGCCGGGAATCGAACCCGGTTACTATTTCTGAATTTCAAAAAAGAGATAAAAATAACAGGGGATATTATGTGATTTATTAGTATTCGAAATCTTAGTTGGTATTCAAAATATCCGATTCAAATAGACAAAGAGATGGTTGAATCAAAAAATTTTGTTTCAAGTTCCATTTTTTCAGAGGGCAAGGCAATATGAATGTTCTATCATGTTCCATCAATACTCTAAAGGGGTTATACGATATATCCGGTGTGGAAGTAGGCATGGCAGGGTACTATTCTACCACTAGACCACTGGTGCCTTGTTATTAATGTACATGCAAAGAAGTATAGTCAGCTTGTTTAACTTTAAAGGATTTGGCGAAGCACAGGATGTGCATATTTTTTTGTATATATAATCCATTATACGTGGTTACTGGTGTTGCATTTGCATACGTGGTAAAGTGTTCTGTTTTCTATTTTTAAATGTTGCATACAACCACAACAATAACATACCCAGTGAGTCTCACAATGTGGGGTCTGGGGAGGGTAGATTGTACGCAGACCTTACCCCTACCTTAGGTAGGGAGGCTGTTTCCGGAAGGCCCTCGGCTCAAGAAAAAGCTTAGGAAAGGTTAGATACGAGTAAACAATTCAAAGCAACTATGAAAATGAAATCAACGAATGTGAATAAGCCATGATAAACCATTCTGTGCAAACAAATACTCACAGAAATCAAGGGAGAAGAAACTAAAGATCAATGCAACTACTCGCAAGAAAGGATAAACGCGACTACCTACTAACCTTCTACCCTGATCTGAGTTCTCCATATCCTCCTATCTAAGGTCATGTCCTCGGTAAGCTAAAGATGCGCCATGTCCTGTCTAATCACCTCTCCCTAATACTTCTTCGGCCTACCTCTACCTCTTCTGAAATCGTCCATAGCTAGCCTCTCGCACCTCCGCACTGGGGCATTTGTGTCTCTCCGCATCACATGCCCAAACCATCTCAGCCTCGCTTCCCGCATCTCGTCCTCCACCGAGGCTACTCCTACCTTATCTCGAATAACTTCATTCTTAATCCTATCGCTCCTAGTGTTCCCACATATCCATCGCAGCATTCTCATTTCCGCCACTTTCATCTTCTGAACGTGAAACTTCTTGACTGGCCAACACTCCGCCCCATACAACATAGTCGGCCTAACCACCACTTTGTGGAACTTGCCTTTGAGTTTTGGTGGCACCTTCTTGTCGTACAACACTCCGGAGGCAAGCCTCCATTTCATCCATGCACCAATACGGTGTGTGACGTCATCATCAATCTCCCCATTCCTTGTATAATAGACCCAAGATACTTGAAACTATCTATCTTCTGTATGACCTGGGTGCCAAGCTTCACTTCCACGTCATCCTCATGCACTATATCGCTGAACTTGCACTCCAAGTACTCTGTCTTGGTCCTACTCAACTTGAACCCTTTAGACTCTAGAGTTTGTCTCCAAACCTCCAGCTTAGCGTTAACTCCGCTGCGAGTCTCGTTAATCAGAACTATGTCATTCGCGAATAATAGACACCATGACACCTCACCTTGAATTTGCCGCGTTAATTCATCCATCACCAAGGAAAATAAAAATGGGCTAAGAGCTGATCCCTGGTGCAACCCCATCATAACTGGGAAGTGCTCCGAGTCTCCTCCCATAGTCCTTACCCTGGTCTTAGCCCCATCATACATGTCCTTGATCGCCCTAATGTACGCCACAGGTACACCTCTAGCCTCCAAGCATCTCCATAGAACCACTCTCGACACTTTGTCGTATGACTTTTCTAGGTCGATGAACACCATGTGTAAGTCCCTCTTCCTCTTCCTATACTGCTCCACCAGTCTCCGTACAAGATGAATAACTTCTGTAGTAGAGCCTACTACAGCTTAAATGTTGCATGTGATACTTAAATTGCCTAAATGTAGATTCATTTTTAAATTTTGGACCAAAAGATTATATTTTTCTCACTTTTTAGTTTACAACTTTGTTTTTTTTTTTTGGTTAAAAAGATACTACTAATATATATATAAACATATATCTACATACTAGCTACATTAGCGTTTACGGCTTTGTTTTTTTGTGACGTTACTTAAAGTTTCTAAAATTTCATTGTATCTCTATATAATTGCACTGGGATAATAATTGTGCTATTTCTATATTAAACCATATATTCTCATAATTTCTTAATTTATTCTCTGCTCGGGTAATTATCCTTTGTCTATTGTTTGTTTTTGTTTATGAACTCAATTTACTAACTCTTCTGTAGAATTACTTTTATACTTATTAGAGGTCAAAATAAGAACATCTCTTTGGGGCATTACGTTTCTATTTCGTCTTATTAATTGATCTCCTTTACATCTGTACGAGGATAACACATTTCTTAAAACCAAAAAAAAAAAAAAGGTCGTACATAATATTGTACAGTTAATGTTAATTTTCGTCGTAGTAGTGTACAACTTTATATCCTACTAGTCTACTACTACTACTATACTTTAAATAATATTTTAGAGAAGTCAACTGAGAGAGTATCTTACACTTTGAAGGCAATTAAGGAGAGGGGCCTGCATTAAACAGCATAGATTAGCGAGACAAGTGTACATGTGGGACCATGTGACGGCCATTTAAATTGGTTTGAAGTACAATTAATATTAATTACAATAGTTGACCAACTCGCAATTTCCAAGTTTAAAATCCCATTTTCTTCCTTTTCTTTAATTTTACCACCTGTCAAATTAATCATTTATTTACCTAATACACAAAACAAAAAAGATATGTGAGTATCAAAATTTCCCTAAACACGAATAATTAGAGTGAAGTGAACTGGAACTTGGAAAGAAAAAGAGAAGATCCATGACGAAATTAAACTTTGATTTTTATTTTGTTTTTGGCTTGTCATTTTCTCGGGTATTTTTCTTTCCAGGGTTTATTAGTTTAGCTGTTCACTTAGGTGGTATTAAGGAAAACTAATTCAATTTGTTTCTTAAGGAGGATTATGTTTAAGTTATTCTGAAAATAGTGGTTTTCTGATAATAAAAAAGTAAAATATAGTTTACTCCAAATCTGAATTTTTAATCCAGCATTGAACGTGACGTAAGGTCCTACCGACATATTCAGGACATAAAATAAAATAATTTACGTAGAGTAAAATCCTAATCACCGCCAAATTTTCTCGCGCCCGCCAAAAGAATTGGGGATTTGTTTGCTGATTGTGCATTTTTTATATTTCTAAGATACGGCAAAGGTTGGAGTTTACAACTCTATTTTACTTTCAAATAGTGAGATTCACGGCGAAGTCAAGATTTAAAATATAAATAAGTAAACAGACAAAAAACGCTAAGAGATAGCAACATCTATTATATATATAAAAATAGTTTTAATCTTATATAGACAAAAATGCTAAGAGATAACAACATCTACTGTATATATATAGTTTTAATCTTATATACATAAAATTTTCTACCAAAGTGGTTGGGGTGAACCCTTGTATCCCTTACCTCCGCCTCTGGCTGAAATAGTCGGAATTCCTTCATCCTTAATAAAAAATTTTGTATTTGGCTACATGAATTAATGGGAAATTTTAGTAGTACAGTTGATTGACTACCTAAATTTTCACCTTATATTTCTTAGGGTTCGATTCCACCTTATAATCCCCTCACTTGTTTTCCTTTCCTTTCCCTTATATAGAATTGACAATTTTAAAAAAAGAATAGAAAATCTTTTAGCAAGAAGTGTTTTAACCCTACCAGTGAGCGTGCTCAACATGAATATTGAGCCGGTCGATTTCGAATATGGAATAGTTCAACAAAAAAAGAAAATAATGTACCGACCAGATTTCACTAAAATACTTTCTTTTTAATTCTCCTTCGTCTTAATTCTCCGGCCTACTCATCTCTCAAAAAATGTAGGAAAAAAAAAATTTGCTAAACTTTTAGAAGGAAAAAAGAGTCATACCTATAAAAAAAGAACAAAGAGAATGTATACTATGTACACTGAATAAATACTTGAATAAATAAGTTGAAATGGAAAAACTGGCTCTAAGTTCCCTCTTGAATAAATAAGTTGATGGATCCTATAAACGTGCCCTCAATATTGGTATTTAACATGCTAGCTACTACGTGCGTCCATGTTCAGTCAACTTAATTAAATCTCTTGGTGAGGCAAAATTAACAGAACATCATTTCCAGTTTATTAGAAAAGAAAAGATCAAGAAAATCGTTGTTACAACCAAGATGACTTCTTTTTCCAAGAAAAAAACAAAGCTTTCCAAAAAAGATGCTAATGAACTTGGCAGCTTCTTTCATTCTATCCTAGCTAAACTTCTATTTCTCATCCCTATTACAATCCTTTTCTTGCTTCTAATCTTCTTATGGTCGTCTTCGTCCACCATTATTTCAGGTAAAATCATTCATCTTTGCTTCCAATCGCGTAAACTCAATGATCTTTATTGCATTTCTGCTGGCACTCAATCAAATCTTGATGTCCAAAATTCCCTTTCAAATGGTAGTTTCCCATCCGTTAACGGTGCTACAACACAGTTTATCGATGACTTGCAACAAAAATCAACACGTCTTGGCATACCGATCCCACCAGGGTACCATGCTTTTAGAAATGGCATGGTTAAAAGCGACGAGGAATTGCTAGTAGCTTATAACGACGTGGAGGATCAATTAGAGGTGCATCGATCATGGACATCATCAACGAGCCAAAACCATAACGAGACAAAATGTGATGGTAGGGGAATTTATGTGTATGAATTGCCAACAAAGTTCAATAAAGACTTGGTGTCTCAATGTGCTGATATAATTCCATGGGTCGATTTATGCAATTATTTCAGCAACGATGCAATGGGTGAGCCGGTAAAAAAGCTAGGAAAAGGATGGTACCAAACTCATCAGTATTCATTGGAGTTGATATTTCACTCAAGGGTAATGAATCATCCTTGTAGAGTACAGAACAAAAGTGAAGCAGAGCTATTTTATGTGCCTTTCTATGGTGGACTTGATGTCTTGAGATGGCATTTCAAGAATGTGTCAAATGATGTCAAGGACTCTTTGGGGCTAGAACTTGCAAAGTGGCTCGAGACGCAGCCAACTTGGTTTAAAAGATCAGGTAAAACAGAGGCGAATCCAAGATTTAAGTTTGACGGATTCAACCTTTTAAAGTACTAAGCACTGAACTCATAATATGTATATTTGTGTATATTGTTTGTATATTCTGTGTATACAATATTTATATTGCTATTATTATTATGAGCGATCCAAAAATGTAATTATACCTTTGAAATATGGGTTCACAATTCAATGTTTGTTCAAATATATTGGTCTTTTTACATAAATATTTTATGTTCTGTGTCGAAAATACTGGTTCGATTGAAGCTATAACGTGTGAGCTACATTTGTCTCTGCAGGTAAAGATCATGTCTTTGTTCTTGGAAAAATTTCTTGGGATTTCAGAAGGTATAGCAACTCGAATTGGGGAAGTAAGTTTTTGGAGCTAGATGAAATGCAGAATCCGGTGAAGCTATTGATAGAACGACAACCTTGGCACCTCAACGACATAGGAATACCTCATCCAACTTTTTTCCATCCACAATCGGATGATGACATAATAACGTGGCAGCTAAAACTCATCAAGGAAAATCGTAAAAGCCTCGTGAGCTTTGCTGGTGCACCAAGGCCTGATGCACCTGAAAGCATTAGGTCAATCTTGATCAACCAATGCATTTCAACCGTAGAATGCAAATTCTTGAATTGTAGTTCGGGTGCATGTGATCAGCCCGAGTCCATCATCGAGTTGTTTATGGATTCTGAATTCTGTCTACAGCCTCCAGGCGATAGTCCAACACGAAAATCAGTATTTGATTCGCTTATATCGGGTTGTATACCGGTAATATTTGATCCATTTACAGCATACTATCAATATCCTTGGCATTTACCGGAAGATCATAAAAAGTACTCAGTTTTTATTGATCAAGAAGATGTGAGGAACATGAAAGTCAATGTTATGGAAAGGCTTATGAAAATTACTGCAAGGGAAAGAGAAAATATGAGAAGGTATATAATTTATGAATTGTTGCCTGGATTGGTGTACGGAGATCCAAAATCTAAGCTGGTGAAATTCCAAGATGCATTTGATATTACAATGAATAATCTGTTTAAAAGGTTGACCAGATTGGAATTATGATAAATATATTTTTGTGTTGGTTTTTGTTGCTTCAGTTAATCACATGTATCTTACTTTTGTACCAGGAAACCGAGGAGATTTTCATGTCTCCAAGGGGAATAGAAATTCTAATCATTTAGCTCACTGCTTCTGACTCAAGTACTTTTTTGCTTCCTTTAAGTTCTTTGTCATAATTAAAAACTAGATTAAACTCCAAACAGTAGTGAAGAAAGGAATTCTGTTAAAAATGTTTTAAGATTTAATATATATATGTGTATGAAGTAATATTTGACTTATATACACAATGTAATTTCTCGAGGAAGAGTGTTCAATTGCCTCCCTTAGCACCGCCATATACTTAATTCTATTTCTTATCGCGGATCACTTCTATAGTCTCATAGATAGTTCTTAATTTTCTCCCGCTCTTTTTTTTTTTTTTTTTTTTTTTTCTCTTCCTTTTTCCTTTGCTTTTTTAGACAGTAAGGAAGGGATCTTCCATCTTGTAGGTAGGTACAAATAAGAGAGAATAGCTAATCAATATCATTACATGAATTAACAAATGCGATCAATTGCACAATCCCTATTCTAAAAGGGATCTCCTAGTGATTCAAGTGATCAACTAATTATTAGTCGAGCACGAGCCAACAAGGTAATTTGGTCTTGGCAAATAAAAGGGCCTTCTTAGTGGAAATTGGGGTGTACAAGCTAATACAAATTCATTTTTTTGCGCGGATTGTCCTTCAAAGGCGCTAGTTTTAATTTTTGACCTTCGGCTTAAAAAGTGGTCGAAAATACCCTCGAAGTTCTGGTCTTTAAGGCATAACTTTTTCGAAACCTTTGCCTCGTGATTTTTTTTTTTTTTTACTAAGCTGGGGTTCGAATCCAGAATCTCGAGTATTTTCAGCCATATTTTTAGGCGAAAGGCAAAAATTAAAGACCAGCAACTTGAGGGGCAAAAATTAAATGCCACCCCCAAAATAGGGGCAGTCGTGCGAATTGCCCATACAAATAAGAGGCAAAAATTTCACGGGCTCCTTATTTGATTGCCCCCATTTAACTTGTATTTCTAAATTTGTAGAAGTTTAAGAAAAATACTTTGAAGAAATGAATCTTGAATTTTGAATATGAACAGTGAGTTTTAAATTAGCTAGGATTATTGAAAAATCTTGAAAACATTGGCAAATCACCATTATCACGACATGGGTTTGATAGCTTTTTTGTTGTTGTTGTTGTTTTGTCAAATTGATAATTAGGGTTTGTTTTATGATATTAGGAACATATGTTTCGCATTTGAGCTTATTTGAAGCAAATTAGTGTGTTGAATTGTTGACATTCGACGAACAAGTTTCTGCTTCTAGGCAAAAATAATAATTCAGTTGAACATCTGCACTTCAGATGCTCATTTCTTAAGTGCATGAAAATTATTAGCTGCACCTCAATCATCTGAGTTTAAAATCAAATAGGGTGTGTTGGAAAAGCTTAAAGACATTAACAAATTATCATTAATTCAAAATGAGTTTGTTATATTTATTGTTATTTTGGTACATTGATAATGATTGAGGTTTGTTCTTTATAATATTTAGAACTTATATTTTATATTTAAGCTCATTGGAGTAGATTTGAGTGTTGAATCATATATTAAATAGTTGAAATTTAAGAGCAAGTTTTTGTTTCTGGTGAAAAAAAAAAATTCAATTGAATATATGCACTTCAGAAGCACACATCTTAGATGCAGAGGCGAACCCACCTGGAGCAGTGGGAGGGGACATGCACTCGGTAAGTTTTGATTTTTTTTTATATATATATATATATATATATATGTATATATACCTTGAGAAAAGGTTGATATATTCAATTGTGCTCCCTGAAACACAAAGACCATTTGGGGGACACTAGTCGATGGTGCAGCTCAGCTTGCTCTTGCACGCGACATCATGGGTTTGATGAGCCCAAGCAGCTACATCTACATCACTTTTTTTATTATTTAAATGGATTTTCACCACCTCATCAACCCCCCCCCCCCAACCCCTTTTTTATTTAATTAAAACACAAAATTGAAAAGTAGAAGCCCTAATCTCATATGTCTTCCACGCTACTTTAGGGATGTTGACAGTTTGGTTAAAACTGAACCAAACCGATAGTTGTCTGGGTTTCTTTGATTTGATTTTGAAATTTTAAAACCGATAATATTTAGTTTGGTTTGGTTTATTAAAAATAAACTGAAGAAAAAATTGAACCAAATCGACAAAATAATATACACAATTTTTATAATTTATATGTACACAATATGTTATATTTTTATAAATAATTTTAAATACTTTGTTTACTTTTTCATCAAAATTTTCTTTATTTCTATTAGGCTAATGAACTTGACACATTAAGCCCATTTCTTAAATGAAATCCATGAATCCAAACTTCTCCATTTATTCAAAGAAACAACTATGAATTTACCTAAAAAAGTTATATTTTTATAAAATTTTATTCACTTGATTAAAGCTTATAGATCTTTAAGACATTTTCTCCATAATTCATGAAAATTATAGGTCCCACAATAAAAGGGTAATAACGGATTAATCATAAGTCGAAAAATGATGGAAAATTCTTCCCTAATCGTACGAAAAAAGTGAAAGAGAGAAATACCATTAAAACTGAAAAACCGAGCCAAACTAATGGATATATATTATATTTGGTTTGGTTTTAATAATTAAAAAACTGAATAAATTGATTTTGTTTTGGTTTTACCCAAAACCCGACTCAAACCGACCCATGAACACCCCTACGCTACTTCATCAGAACAAAACAAAAACCCTTTTCCCAAATATTTCAAAGTTCCACACTAATCTTCATTCTTCAATCTTCACCTACTTCATCAGAATTTCGACTGCAAATTGGTCAGGGTTTCTTCTATTTTAGTGTGTGATTCTCATATTGCGTTTTTTTTTTTTTTTTTTTTTTTTTTGTGCTATGAAAGGAGGGGTGTGATTCCCCTATTGAAAATGTCGTATTTACTTATAATTTTTTTATGAGGAGTGTGATTCCTCCATTACATATTATTTATATTATTTATGTTATGCTATGAAAGGAGAGGTGTGATTCCCCTGTTAAAAATGTTGCGTAAATGACTTTGCTAGATAAATTCACCGAAGTTCAGTAAAATTTGGGGAAATAACTCATCAATTAGTACACTTTTATAGTCGCGCATGCCGTGCATCTCATATAGACAGCGGCTTTAATTTGCTTGGAGTTTGGAAATTAATTAATTATGCAGGGTTAGGGTAATAGGATTAGGTTGATTTTGTGATACGTTAGAAAACCCTATAGTAGTATATATTGACTATTGTTTCCTGTTTGTACATTAATGATTGCTATTTAGTCTGGGGAGCTAGGAATCTTGCCTCTTGGCAAGGCAGGTACAAATATGAAACCTGTTTTCTAGGGGTTTAATGGTTTACTTATATTCTTGATGAAATCTTTGCTTTGTAGGAATTTCTTGTTGATTCTTGTGAATTGAAATGGATGTATTTTTGAATAAATTTAATTCTTCTCAACCAAGTTCAAGTTCTAGAGGCGATTCATCTCGTCTTATAGATGTGTTTGATGTGACGCCACTTAAATATGACGCCGGAGAAAGAATACTGTCACGACTCGACCCGCCATGACTGGCACCTACACTAACTCCTAGTGGGCGAAGTAATACACTTAACCATCTACTCATTCAAAGTCCATTTTTACTTAGTCAATTCATTCGGTTCACAATAAATTAAACGCAAGATTAAGTCAAAAGTGGTCATGCCATAAAAAAATAATGTAAATGCGGAAGTCCTAACTATTACAGCCCCAAAATCTGAAAGTCACCGTACAAGGACTCTAATCCAAAACATCTATAAGGAATCTATACTGTTTGAAATAAATAAACATTAATGTCTGGAATAGAAATATACATTAAATAAAGGAAGATCTTCGGGCAGCCTGGCACGGATAGAGGCTCACCCTCGATCTATCAGCAAATGGCCTTAAGCTAAATATGAAGTCGAGTAGCAGTCTCTGGATCGTAATCTGCACTAAAAAAGAATGCAGCAAGGTAGAATCAGTAAAAACACTATGTGCTGGTAGATATCATAGGCCGACTAAGATTAGTATCATGCATGAATCATAAAATCAATAAAATAGACAGACCAGTCAACAACACAATCAGATAACCAACAATCAAGTCCACCAATGATATTAACAATCAAGTCCACCAATGATATTATCAATCAAGTCAACTAAAGCAAGCAATGGAATAAACCTCATCACGACATTGTCACTTACTCATTCACTGATCACTCATGTACATACATGTTAATTGGTGTCTTTGCCCAATAGCTATGACCTGCAGGGGACCCATGGTATCCATGTACCCTCGCTTCGGAATCTTACCTCGGATCACGAGCCGTTAACATAGGCCACATCCTCACCCCATGTCAAGTGTGCCCCAAAATCTAGGTCATATCCTCACACCCTTTCAAATGCGCCTTTTCATAAACATATGTGTGTGTGTATGTGTATATATATTGTCACATCACTTTTAATGAGCGATTATCAAGTAGTATATCTTATTCATCAAGAAGATCATATTAACTTCTCACCACAATTGTCATCAAATTATAGAGTATATATATATATATATATATATATATATATATATATATATATATATATATATATATATATATAGCACCACAAATCGAATAATGGCATTTAGCCAACATTATCACTCAATCAATAGCATATAGGAATTCCAATTACACATTATGCCTGAATACTAGACATGCTTTCTCATATCAATCTCATAACACATACAATTAACTAATCAAAGTCTAACTCAAATAAATCGTAACCTATCTCAACTGCAGAACTTGAACAATGCGAATCACTCCGCTATAGCCGCTCTCTTCAGTAATGCCTCGGAACACTCAAAGTCTAGCAATTAAAATGCTAAATATGTCACAATCACTCTAGTCAACAATATCAATTCAATGAACATACTTCCACTTTACCCCTTTTAAATGGGTGAATGCTTTCTAGGTGTAAATCATCCTAACATTAGCCTTAGCAACCATAAACTATCAATTCATAAGGTTATTAATTCAAGTTATATCTTACAAGCAATTTCTATGGTCAAGATACCATCTTTATGAAACTCTAAGTCTCAATTTACTTAGCTCATGTCTCTAACGGTTCAATTCTTGATTAGAAAGTGATAACAAAAGCCTTTAGGTGATAATCAAACAATAATATTCATAAACCACCAACTATTAAAGGTCTATTAAGTTCTAGGGTTACTAGTCCTCAATTCACCATTGTAGACCCATTAGAATGATGATAATCTTAGAGATGAATGCGTAATGAAGGAAGGAAGGATTGAGACTTACCTCTCAAGAATATTCTTGCCTTAGCCTTAGAATTTCACCTTAGGTGCTCCTTGGAAACCGTTTTGGAGTTTTATGAATAAAGAATTCGGACTAAGTGTTTAAAAACCCGGGATTTTGCCCCCATCGACCGGTCAGCGGTAGTTCTGTTCGTTGCAGCCGTCTCACTATAGCGGGCAAGGTGTCACGACCCAACCGGAGGGCCATGACGGGCACCCGGTGCTAACCCACCCAGGCACCTCTTATCGTACATTTATATTCCCATCTAGGTGAGCCACATGGCCTACTCATGATTTCTATACATCCACAATATTACTCACATCGGGCAACGACATGCATATATATCATCATCAACAACACTGCCCATGTCCATATACACAACTATCTACGAGCCTCTAAGAAGAGTATGTAACATCATATAGGCCCGACACGACCCCTCCATGCCCATATGTATGTACACAAAAGAATAATACCCAAAAGCTGCAGCTCCGAATCAAATGGAGCTCCTCTATGCAGTCTCTGAACAAACAGTTTATGGGTCAAGTCTATCTCCCTGTCCACCTGCGGGCATGACACAGCGTCCACAAATAAAAGGACATCAGTACGAATAATGTACTGAGCATGTAAATCATGATCAACATCATAATAGAAACGTAAGAAATAACATAAGATAGATAGGTCATGAGATAATTAAGCCATTTATACCTCTAGCGTTGTTCATCGTATTTACTTATTCCCTTTTTAATGGGAACCTTCCATTTCATACATTTATACTTGTAGTAGTATCATACCCGACCATAGAGTTTCGGTGTCTTACATACTTGTAGTAGTATCATACTTAACGTTCACCGTCGAAGCTTGGAAAATCTACATTTAAAAGGATTCATACCTTGGTTAAGCCTTAAAGATACTCTTAAATCCAAACAAGAACAATTCATCAGTTAATGAAAATTGGGCAGCATTTCCCCTATTTCATCGACTTCCACCATATTACAAAACAACTCCCAAATAACCATAATAACATCTACAATATCATAATCACGTAGTCACATTCCATTAAGTCTTCCATATTCATTCTCACTTTCAACTTACACTAACAACTTCATACCAACACTTTGCACATTTTTCATAGAACGCTTTATCATCATCATTATTACCTTTTATAGCAAGATTATATCCATATCATACTAAGAATCATAACTTAAGTTAGCTTACTACTCAAAAACATCATAAAAACTACATTTAGAACTCATCTTCTATTTTCTCCTTTTACCTAAGTTGTTCAACAACTAAACGTTCTTGATAACATGTAATAAGCATGAAAACTAACATTTTATCTCATAAGAATGAGCTTTGGAGCAAGCTATCAATTTATATGAAAACCCTAGCTTCAATATCCAAAGAATTCTTGAAGTCTACTAACCCTAGCAAGACTTCTAACATATGAATATCTTGATTCTTGCCTCTTGATCTTTAATATCCCTTGGATTTTGGCTTGGATTAGTTTATGGAGTTGAAGAGAGGGTTTTTGGAGAGCTCTTGGATCTGATTTGAGAAAATAAGATGCCCAAATGAAGTGGAATGAAATATATAAAGCGTAACTTAAAATCCCGTCGAGCAATCCTGCGCCCACTTTGACGGGCCGTCAAAATTCCTATGGGCCGTCAAAATGCTCCGTAGAGCTGCCCAGTCAAACATGGCTCACTGTGACTATTTTACACTAGGAAGGTGCAATTTGACGGGTCGCAGAAATTTCTGTGGCCCGTCAAAATATTCTGCGGCCGTCAAACTGGTCCGTCAAAATTTTTTGCTCGGACAATCTGTCTTAAAACACCCATTACCTTTTACTTCGATGTCACATTGACGAACGGTTTATTGCGTTGGAAACTAGACTCGATGAACTTCAATTTGGATAAAATAAACGTACCAAAAATCCTCATATTCTAGGAGATATACCTCTCCCAATTTGGACCAAAATCCTGTCCAAAAAATTTGCCAAGTTTTCCCAAAGTTCCGACAAACTCCATTCCTTAATTTGCTTGTTCTCAAATCGTTCCATAGCTTATTTCATGGGCTTAAACCCCCATTACCATAATATGGGAACATATAATCTCATATATCCTAGAAGGTAACTCCAGTTTCCACGATTAGGACAACTAACACCTAACGAATCTCAACGGACGAAACTACGAGGTGTAACACAAGGGCCTGCTGTAGAGGACCTCCAACTTTGTCCACTTTCGCGGTGGCGATCATGGACCCGCCATAGTGCGAGTGCTACAGCGGTCCAGTGTCTGCCGTAGCGGACCCCCCCCCATTCCTATATGTCCACGGCGGCGAGGAGCACGCCACTACAGCGGCCCCACCGTAGCGGTACTGTCCGCCGCAGCGGTGCCACTGCACCTGTGAGCTCGCTAATTCCACCCGTTTTCCACCCTACCACACAACGCTTCATCTGAGGCGTCACAAGCACAACCAAAACATGCACATTAATGTAAAACACACCATACGGACTCACCCGTGGCCTCAGAATCCCCAACGGAGGTCTAATTTCCCATGTCGCCCCCCCCCCCCCCAAATGGACTCAACACAACCAAATAATAATCACAAAAAAGCCAAGTTTTCAGTTCTTAGACTTCTACATTTGAGTTTCTATCAGTTCATTCTACCCTTGGAAGGTTTTATTTGGTAGGGCGATCCTAGATTTTTCTTAAAAATCAGAAGGGTCGTTACAAATACCTATTAAAAAGTATAGCCCTAGGATATGAGATGATGTGAGATGACACTATATTTATAAAGGGGCTTGCCAACCGGATGGTCCTGCTCATATATTCCCTCAAACTGTAATCGGGACAAAAATGCGTCGATTTGTTCCGGTGTGGTTCGAGGGTTCATATTGTAGGTGGATGGAGTATAGTATGAATAAAGATATTGTATTTTGCTTATGTTGCTATTTATTCAAAAATAACTATGTAAAGGGAAGCGCCAGTGATTCATTCACGAAACTCGATTTTACGGCTTAGAATAGAAGTTTGGAAAGATTTACTTTAAAGTAAACAACGTCCATAATAGGTGTTTCAATAAGATGCGAGATTTGGAGAATCAGTTTGAATCGATTCGAGTTGCTTTTAACAAGCAATTTAAGGAAGACAAAAGTGACCAACGAATTCGTTTAGATGCCTCAATTAATGTGGCAAGGTTTCTCTTGGAATTCAGATTGTCTTTTTGAAGTCACAAGGTTTCTCTTGATATTCGGATTGTCTTTTCAAAGTCATGATGATAGTGAGTCTTCGAAAAATAAAGGACTTTTTCTAGGGCTTTTGGAATGGCTTGCAAAAATGCTTTCGGATCTGGATAGTGTCATATTAAAAATTATTGTGATGACTTCTTTAAAAATTTAAAAGGAGATTGAGAGTGTTTGTGCACAAGAAATTGTGAAAGCTATAATTGATGACTTGGATGGAGATTATTTCGGGATATTAGTTGATTAGTCCAAGGACATCTCGCATCATGAACAAATGGCCCTTGCTTTTTGGTATGTTGACAAACAAGGCAATGTGAATGAGCGAGTTATTGCTATTGTTCGTGTTGGTGATACATCGGCACAATCGTTGAAGGAAACAATAAGTTCTTTGCTTATGAGTCACTTTTTAAGTACATCCAAAATATGTGGACAAGGCTATGATGGAGCTAGTAATATGCAGGGACATATGAATGGTCTTAAAGCTTTGATTTTGTAGGAAACTCCATCTGCATATTGTATTCACTGTTTTGCTCACCTATTACAATTGACTCTTGTAGCTGTTGCCAAAAAATATTTGCTTGTGGATGATTTCTTTGGTATTATTGTTAACGTGTTGAATGTGTTTAGAGCATCATTTAAGTGTAAAGATCAACTTCGGGACCATCAAGCAGAAATGTTAGAGCAACTGCTACAGAGCGGTGAAGTTCAAAGTGGGAAGGGTTTAAATCAAGAGCGAGGGCTTCAAAGACCAAGTGACACTTGTTGGGGATCGCATTTTAGAACATTGGATAGCTTTGTTATTTTATTTTGATCTATATCTCATGTGCTTGATGCGATTGAATGTGGAAGTTCTAACGTTAGTGAGAAATTGCAAGCAGTAGGTTTTTTTAGTATGATCAATGAATTTGAATTTTTTTTCTTACTTCACTTGATGTTGAAAATATTTGTGATGTCGAATGAGCTCAGCGCATCTTTACAGAGGAAAGATATTGATACTTCTTGACATTACTAAGGAAAGATTACAATCGTTGAGAGTCGACGGATGGAAACCTTTGATGAATTACATTTCCTCATTTTGTGATAAACATGATATTTCGGTACCCATATGGGCGAATTTTATATCCCTGGAAAGTCAAAGCGTAGACCTAGTAGTGTTACTTATTCACATCACTTATATGTTGATCTCTTTTATGCTATAATTGACTTGCAACTTCAAGAGCTCAACAACCGTTTTGATGCTGTGAGTGGTGACTTGCTTCTTGGTATGGCAAGCTTGAATCCGGCTAATGATTTTGCTAATTTTGATAAGGAAAGAATAATGACACAGGCCAAGCATTATCCATAAGAGTTTGGTGGATTGAAGCTTCGAGACCTCAGTTTCCAACTTGATACTTTCATAATATACACATGCGACGTGGTGATTCTAGATTCTCTATTTTGAAAGGAATTAGTGATTTTGCAGAAGAATTGGTTAATGCAAATCTTGTGGAGACTTATTCTCTTGTGTACTTACTTGTGAAGTTGACGTTGATTTTACCTGTCGCTATAGCAACTGCAGAAAGAGCATTCTCATCCATAAAGCATATCAAGAATGAACTGAGTAGTAGTATTGGTGATAAACTTTTAAATAATTGTTTAGTTTGTTACATCAAGGACATATTTGTAAATATAAGCAACGATACTATAATGACTGTTTTCAGAAAATGAAAGTGCGTCGATATCAAGTATGAATGGATGATCTACTTTTGCTATATTGGTACTAAATTAACGACATTTGATTATTTTGAAGTTTATACTTTGCTCGTAATTTATTGCAATTTTTAAGTTTTAAGAGAGTTGCTGGCCTTTGTAGCTAGTAATTGACATGACTATGTTAAAGATAGTGATGTCTACCCTGTTTTCAAATTCTGGGTCAGCCTTTGCTTAGATGTAGGAAAAATGGGTGTACTTCCCTCATATATTGTGACTTTCCATTTCAGATAAAATTTGTGATTTCATATATGAATTTTGCTAATTTAATCACGTATATTTGAAGTTGTGTCAGAAGTGCATAAATTTACAAAAAAAGCTCTGAACGTAGGGCTTAAACAATGATGCCACAATCAAATATTTCTATTTATCAGCTGTTTTTTTTTTTCTTTCATCGCTTTATATTTCAAGTTTGGCCCTATGGACCATTCTCACCCAACCCAATGAAGCCAATAGACCAATTGGGACTGGGCTTAATCAAAAGTCTTGAATTTTATAAGGAATTTTTATCTGGGTATCTAAAAGTATAAAGGACAAAAGTGCAGCCCGGTACACAAAGAATCCAGCATTAACAGGGTTCGAGAAAGTATACAAATAATTGATTAATCGATTTAGCAATATAATCCGTTTTTTAAAAAGTAACGAGAGTTTTATTTTTACAAAATATATACAATCTGGTCAAAATATATAACTTGCATACAACCTTATGTTATATGGAATCCAATCTAACCATACAACTTATATACAACTTGCATACAATTATGTTGTTGTATGTATTTTGTATGTCGTATGTCAACTTATGTGCAATAATACATTAGATGCCCAAATAACATACACTTAAAATACAAAATACATGTAACTTATTTATACATCAGGGTCTGCAAAAACAACAAAATTTTCTCTTCAACTTTCAATTTGAAATGCTAACAAATCAACTCAAATCTTCACCAAACTCCTTCAATGTTGACATATAAATTCCAAATGAAATTCTCAATAGTTTGCAACAACACTCAATCCAAATAAATAATAATTTCACAAAATTCGATATCTGAATTCAAAGCTATGAAGCTTTTTAATAGGGGGGGGGGGGGGGGGGGGGTTACATATACTCATAATTGTTGTTATAATTAATAATTAAAATTGAGAAGGATTTTTCTAGTTCACTCAGAAAAGAATGATCGTAATCTGATTTTCAATATCAAAATAGATAGAATAACAGTCTCCATTCCTATCACTAACTAAAAAAGTATCATTAGAGATGAAATTCCGAATGTCTTTAACGAC